>NC_046381.1:29843093-29938093 GCF_011125445.2 Fundulus heteroclitus | reverse complement strand
CAGATCTTCAGTGAACAAGGATTCACTGAATTAATCTGATTATGATTAACCACTTTTGTTTTGTCTTTTGTTTTTGCATGTAAATAGTTCCTTAGCCTAGCTTCTTTTTTTATCTTCATTTTGCTTAGCAGTTTAGTTAAGTTTCACTAGCCTAGTAGAGAGGATTTGTTAATCGAAATATTGTGTTAATTAAGGTAAACAGCATTACATAGTGATGTTCTCTGGATGTTCATTTTATTTGTGTTATTAAATTCTTGAACTTAAAGAAGTTGTCACTCCTTTATTCTATGTGTGTGCAGAGTTTGCTGTTAAAAGATCGCTAGTGCTCGAATTCATCCCTTTCAACCATTGTTCTGATATCAGCTTAAGAGCTGATCATCACCAGACAATACTTAACAGAGTTATTTATGAAACATTAGATAACTTTAAACAGTGTATAATTGCACAACAGGCTGATTTAATTTAATGTCCTGTTGCACTGGAAAAGTGCCTATTTTAATTCCCTGGGTCTTCCTTTTATCCAGGCAAACCAAATCGTGGGGCTTTAAATTAGTTCTGATGTAGCAAACATTAACCTCCTTGACTGTTCAGCTGTTTCTGCTGCCGGCTTCTTCCTGGATATACCCATGACACTCGAAAACAGGGTTGGAAGTAACAACAGGTACGTCATGTGGACAGATGAAGAGACACGAGCATTTCTTAGTCTCATCCATGTAAAAAAAAGTCAAAATAAAAATCAACATATCTATTAAAGCCTCGCTTCATTATGATCTGTGGTCCGCGCTAGTTAGCAACATCTACTTCCTGTTTATGTATTATGACCCTACGCTGTGCGTCCACTGGTTAATTTGCTACAGACCGGTAAAATGAAACACATCTGATGCACATTTTCTTTTTGCGCCATTTTAAAAGTTTGCTCAAAATTTGCACGAGAACTGGATGGAAACACAGCTACTCAGGCAAGAACACATGGAGCAGAGAAACAAAAGAGGGAGATGTTCACCTCTTAAATTGGATGATTAAAACAACCTTCTGAAAAATATAACTTGAAGCTGCTGGAAAAATGTATGAGGTTTTTTCCTTGATTATTGGAAACAATAAAGAGAATTTAAGGGAAAAATTGGGTAATGTTGTTGCTTCATTTCTGTCTGAGACGTTCTTGTCATATTTGTTCCCCTCAGAAGCCTAAGAAGGAAAATTAGGAAAATCTGGAGAAGGTGCAGGAGGTGAAAGCATTTCATGGGACTGATTGATACGAGCTCTGCAGCGTCTGTCCCTCTGAGAGCTAAATTAAAGGCTGCATGTTCCTGGAAGGCTGAGGCCCATCCATCTGGAGTTAGTGGAGTCCCAGAGGTCACAGTTTCCTTGATCTATAAGTGTCTCCATGCTGAGAGCTGAGGATTTTCATTAAAACAGTCTCTCCAGAGCCAAGTCTAACAGCAGCAGAGTATGAGGCGAGCGGTGACATCACAGATTAACATCAGTTTCATTACTCACCCACTAGAACCACCAGCCTGTGTTTAGCTCCACTCTGCCTGCAGTAGGGGGTGACCTCTTCGTACGTGGGCACGTCAGCCATGTCGTACATTTGGCTCTTCTTAGACTCATACATGGACTTGTTGGTCTTCTTGTCTCTCCTGCTGAGCCGGAAACTTCTCCTAAAGCCAGCTGAAGGTCAGGATCCAACCCCAGACAGAAGAATTACAATTATTTATACAGTCACTACATATAAACTTACTTATAGCACTCAGTATACATTGCTTTGAAAAAGTTGTCATATCCCCGTAACTTTTCTTATTTAGTGATTGTGAAATCAAGCTTAAAAACAAGATAATGGCAACCATTTTTCAATAACCTGGTGGCATAGAGAAAAGAAAGATGGTGGACAACAGTTAATTACTGTGGAAGCAGTCTAATGTGAGCATCAAACGTGTGAATCTATGCAAAATGAGGGCTACATCAGAAATGTTCTTATTAGAACATTCTTATTAAAGCTCCTCCCTCCTGCTCCAAGCTCCTGTTCCTTGACCTTTCATGAAGTCAACAGTGAGAACACTATTGTGGGGAGGAAAGGTGTTTCAGCCACCTGTACTGATTTTGGACAGTCTTTAACTCGTATATAAATTACGCAACGGCTGTAGTTCTCAAATAGCTGTGCGTACCTCTAGGGGTCGTATGACAAGGGGGCCCAAGAATAGTCTTGCTTTTTTCCTTTTATTTCAAGACCATTTGGTCTGAACTTGCAGACAGTAGCATAAATTGCAAGGGATTCTCAGTAATCCTCAGAGCAGAGTATATATTTCTTTCCTTTCATACCACTAGGGAGCTTTACGATTTGTTAAATTACCTTTTGAGGGTGTATCGGCAGAAACCGGAAGTGGTTATTCCGACACCAGAAATGACCTTTCCGCCATTAAAAGCCACTATAAATCTAACTAAATCCATCAGATTACTTATCACTTACATTTTGATACATTGCCCAGTATGTCAGTTGATTTTGAACATTGGAAACATGTTGCTTAACAAAACATTCTGTGGTTTCACGGTTATTAGCACCTAGTTAGCACTATGCTAGCTGTGTTTAACAGTGTTAACAAGGGCACTCAACTCTCACGCAATGACCATGTGGAACACGCAGTCCCCTGACTTCACACGTACACACGGCACACATGGCATTTCTCACACATAAAAATAAAAATGGGTCATATGGGCTGCGGTTGATCCGTTCACAGAACTGGCCATCCAGAGCTCAGTCTAAACCTCATCCTCTGCGGAGATGTTTCAGCTTCTTTCACAGCTTGTGGCCATCAGTAATTACTCCTGCTACAGTTCATGTTAACAGAGGAGCAGGAAGAGCGATCAGACTTATAAATATTTTTGGTCCTAACCAGCGGTGAAAGTAAGCCGGTACGGTCCGGTACTGCATACGCAGCAAACAGGGGGGGAAGCGGCTGCCAGATAAAGCCTTCATTCAGAACCAGTCATGGCTGCACACTGGATCAGAAAACAGATCCAAAAAACAGGTTAAAGTAGAAAGACAGCATTCTGTTCGCTTCCATCATGAATCAGAGAACAACTTCAAACTCAGCCTTCGGCTTGCCTAATTACGCACTAGAGCGCCCTTCATAATACATTTGTCTGATCAGGGAGGAGAATGAGTTGACAAACCTGTCACTGTGAAAGGTGATGACAAAAGGTTATGAACTGTAAGAGGCTAAAAGTGCATGGAGCTGAAAGGATGGAAAACATCGGCAACTGGATCATGCGTAAAGACGCGTGAACCTCTCTGTGCTTCAAGTGTTGCAGCTGAGGAAAAATACCGGGCCATATAGGCTTGATGAAATTTAGCCTCATTCACCAATGAGGTTATAGATCTACACTGATAAACAACTCCATATATTAATGATAATCTGTACACACTACTACAATATTTTCTTATTAAAGTCAGGAAAAAATATTGTTATGTTGTTGAGCTGTTTTTGAAGAACTTCTGTTTGCAATACAACCATATTTCCCCTTTTTAGAAACTAATAATATTCTCAACTCAACATTATTTATACAATCTAAAAACTAGTAATTCAAAACAGAGTAAAAAGTTAAAGCCAGCAAAATGTTAAATAAAATGCAGATCCACAAAAACAAACAATAAAAACATCAAAAGCTAACGTCTCAAACTGTGCTTTAAGAGAACATTAAACCCAGAAAGTCAGATGACTTGCCTAATATGTAAAGATACTTGAATCTAGAGTTTTGTGCAATGACGCAATTGCGCTCTTTGTTTTTCAGATGACTAATAAAATTGTATCAGCAGACCTGAGCAAATGAGAGGGAGCATGCAGATGAAGCAGGTCTGACACATACTGGAAATCAAGTCCATGAAGACATTTAAAAATAGCAGTTAAAAGAAGAGCAGCAACATTTTGGACCAGCTGCAGCCAATAAAACTAGAGTTTTATTAAGCCCAGAGTAAAGATCAGTGCAGTAATCTAAGCAAGTTATAATTAAAGCATAGATGGAAACTTTTGTCAGCTGTCTCAGTTTGAAAAAGCTGGACCCCATTACAGACTTTAACTGTGCATGAAAGTTAAGATTACCGTGTTCTTAAGTCTTACACTCAGGTCTATAGCAGTATGTGTCAGATACTGACTCTAAGGTCCCAGGTCAACATTGATGTCAGAGATCAAGGCGCCTAAACAACATAAATTTTGTTGACATCCATGATTTCTGCAAAACCTTTGAGAAGTTTATTTTTAGAGCAACTGTTTTCCTTTTTAGTATCATAAAAGTCTGACTGTCTTCTGCCTAATAAAAGAAGGCTAAACACTAATTTCTTATAACTGACTCCAAAGGGACGGGGTAAAGAGAGAAGAGGAGGAGGACAAGAATGGAGACTTGAGCCAGCAAGAGTGGTACTCTTTGATAAGTGTGTTTCTAGAGAGAAGGTGCAGCGTTTATTTTCATAATTGGTTTTGACTGCTGCGATGTGTCAGGCTAAAAATCTTTTAGACTGTAGTTAATATCCTACAGTTTATAAAATGTGGCAATGTTGTAACATTCTAGTTGTTAGGAATAATTTGCCCCATTTACACGACCCTTGTTAAACCGATCCGAGCCGAGACCGGTCAGAGCTTGGATCAGTTAACCAAGCCGAGCCTCGTTCTGACGACCGTTTACACACCACGCTATCCCGGTTCCTTGGTTGCTCCTCGCCTCCTAGTGACGATCTGCGGTACTGCTGCTCTCTGGGATTGAAGGCGGGACCGAGCAAATCAAAACGGCGGCGCCCGTAACATTCAGGATGTTATGGTTAGACAGAGTCGGCTTTTGGGACGTGGATAAGACAAACAAACGTCTAATAAGGATTTACAGACGCAGGAAACGACGACAGTCGCTGAGGTTCATCACACTGCTAAGCCGAAGCATCTCTGGAAATCGTCTGGCACGGTAAGGAAGCTAGTATTATTATGAATGTCTGAAATGTCAGCTGGCTGTAAGGAGATGACGCGGTCTGCTCATGCGCTCTTTGTTATTAGAGAACCGGAACAGAAAAAAACAGGCCAAGCCCACCCCTGGAACTGGTCTGCATTTAGCGCGGTCCGGTTATGTCTAGCTCGGTTCAGTTCAGTCTGCTTACCGTTTACACTCAAGAGTTATCTCGGTTACCGAGCTCGGACTGGTCTCGGCTCAGTTAAAAAAGGGGTAGTGTAAACAGGGTAATTGTTATAGAATGTATTTAACTGTTATAAAATGTAAAGGTAATTCTGGGTAATCTTCAGAGCGAATGTTTCCATGCAATAAGAGAGAAAACAATAAAAGTTACGTTTCTCACCCATTTTTTTTTTCATTCTTCAAAGGGGTGCGCAAAAGACAATTTTTGAGAACCACTGTGCTACAGAAAGGCACATAAATGACGCTAGTCCAATCCAGACCTACAGCCTTGCGAAAAAGAACTACAAAGTGCACACTCTCTTCTCTCTGGACATTTTCCTTAATTTCTGTGACTTGGGCTGTGCTTACACATCATGTCACACAAAGGATTGTGGGATTCCTTATGGCTTCTTAGCAACAGTGAGGGACAATGGGAGCTCCCTGTGCTAAAGGAACTATGATAGAAAGCAAGGCAGGCTCTTTTCTTACTTCCTTCTCTACTCACTGCACTCTTTGGACAGCTCATATCATGGCGAACACTGACGCACTTCTGCTTTGAAAGAGCAGCCTTTTCAGACGCAGCCTCAGTTACAGTTACAAGTACCAAAGAGGCAGCCAGAAAGAAAGTAACCTTTTGAAACAATACTGATTTGGACATTGTTGCCTAAAACTGAAATGTGCATAGCCACATTATTTGACTTTTTTATTTATAAGTCAATAGCTCACTCTGGTTGCATACAAGGTTTTTATGAAAGATTATCATGTCCTGCTGTCGTATTAGTTATTATTTTGGTGTTGTACACTTTGCTTTTGCTCAATTTGTTAGTAAATAAAGCCTTTTGTGTTTATTTTTCATAACAGAGGAAGTACAACACTGCACATGCGCAGCAGGGGATACAACAAAGAAGCAGCTAACCATCTCCCAGCAAAACAAAGCAGACAATGATCCAAGATTCAGTACAAAAATGCAAAAATATACATTTGATGCCAAGAGGGAAAAGACTGGAATGTCGCTGGGAATACTGTATGACTATTGGTGTTCACTGAAGCGGCCGCTAAACCTCCCAAGGCTCAGATGTGACCGCAGAGTTGATTGACGAGAGTAAATGTTCTGATATGAGGCTCCTAAAGTTGCTATAGATAGGTTTATGTAATTAACGGTTGGTCTTCAATCACGTAGAGCTGCCGCTTTACTGCAAGGCATTACAGAGGGTCAGGCTCAGTCCAGCGTTATTTAATGCTGATTTATTAATTAAGCAAACCGGCATATTGATAGTTCTGCGATACTGCCAGTAGATGGAGCCACGTCTGTTTATATCTGATCATTGCGCCAGGTGCTGGGGCTATTTTTATCCACAAAAAGGACCATCAAAACATTATCAGGATGGACGCTTGGTGTACATAGCTTTATTTTATGATAATCAAACGGCTTTTGGTCTTTTACATGAGCATATGACATGGCTATATACCTTTAATGCTGTTGATGAAAACAGCTTTATTCAGGTTTTCAATCATGAATGCATTAACTTACAAATTTACACCTCAAACATAAGTACTCCTTACATTATTCTTATCCGATTCTGTGTTTTCTTTATATCATTTGTTAAAGGTTTTTCACCTGAGCAAAGAAAAAATAAGTAATGGAAGAAAGTAAGTGCAATTGTTTAGCCAATGTGTTGAGATGATGTGTCTACAACAAGCAGCGAGAATTCTCAGAGCAGGGCTGCAAGAACAAAATAATGTAATTTTGTTCTCACAGCAGGGGGCACTGAGAACAAATTACCCACTTCTTGCGAAGTATCTAACCGCCTTAAGACTTCTCATACTGTGATAAACTTCTTCACTTTCCAAATTTTACACACAGTAAAGAAAGATTCCTGCTGAACTTTATGTAAAAGCTAAGAACTACCTGAACACTTAAAAATTTGAAGTGAAACTTTTTCCAGCCTTAAAATAGTTTATCATAGTGTATGTCTCGGGCTTTGGTTTGCATAGATTGTATTTCTGTACCCGCCTGAATGGTTGATTATTGCCAATCAAACATTACAATTTGTAAGATAACCTTACAATATGGCACGGATTCTGTTTCTCAAATGTGTTCCAGGCTCTGATTTAACACTTATTAAAAGTTAAAAAACACATTAAATATAAATCAAAGATGTACCCTGAAATTCATAAGATCTTGTAAACTGAGAAGTCATAAATCTCTTGCCGCTTGCTGCCATTAACTATGACCTGGTTTAACTTTTATGATTTCATTATATTTTAATCAGTAATAAATAAAGTCCAAAATAAAATAATGAAGTAACAGACTCTAAATAACGGCCTGTCTAATACTTTCCACAACATCCTCAAACAGCTGTGTCGCTCTGCACACAAACTGCTCAGAGTCCCATTTTTCTATGCTTGTTCTTGTCCAAACAGTCCCTTAATCAGGGACAGAGCTGCAGACCAATGCTGACTTCCAGATGAAACACGCAGTAAGTCATGGCAGCACAGAGACACTGCTGCTGGATAAGCATGTGTGTATATAAGCAGAGTGAAGGCGCGTGGCCCAGTGCTGAATATAATGTTACATGGTACTGAGGCAGACGTTGTTCCACTCTGGCCAAGCTGTGGCTTTCATGCTCTTTGCCATCTCTCCAGTGGTTAATCTACTCATTCAGCACCATACCTCCCCCACCTCCTCATTGGGGGATTATTTCCTTCTGCCTCACAGTGGAAAACATCCACCGTTCATCTGCATTTCTCCTGTAAAAAGACATCAACCTTAAACTGATATCCACAAGCTTGGCATCATCACAATAATCAGAGTGGAGTGTTAGTGACGTTGTGTTGAAAGGGAGCAGACGGGTTCTGATGGGTTAAACCTAAAAAACTCACACCAGTCAGTCATTTAGCTCAATATAAACTATCTGCTCACTCATTAAGCTTTAGTAAATCTATGAAAACTAATAATTCTCTTTACCAAACTGATCAATGCATCAGGTTCCTGTTAAGGAACGTCCTGAAGGCTGAGATGTAAATCTTATTATTTATTTTAACAATGTCTCCTCTAGCAACAAGAGGAATTTATTCATCTAGACCCACGTCGGCTTCTATCCAATGGTAGAATTGTTCAGTAGGTTCTGTCAACATTATGAAATGTAAGTAGATAAAATGTCAGAGCTGAAACTAAAAAGTGAACAGTTATTTGGTATAACTGAAGCATAAAAAGAGAAATAAGGAGACAGGCCTATTTAATTCAGCATAAACATAAGGTGTGACTGCACACACTGAAGGAGATCCACACTGATTGGACGCTGTCTGCAGCTCTCTGAGCCCATTTTCCAGCCTGATAATGTCTTCCAGCCACGTGGAACATTTAGCAAGTATAAGAACGGGCCAACCTTAACTCACACAACCACACCCAACGGGCTGAAAAGCCATGCAGCAGTATGAGCACAGAGGACAGGTTGGTAGAACCTTTTTGTTTTCTCCTTCTCTTGAGTTTTTCTCATTTCAGTTACGGAAGTCTCACTAAGAGCTGCGGGAGTCAAGTATTGCTACAAACCTACTACAAGGCAGGGTGTTTGGGTACTGAAGAGGAAGAATAAACAATAAGGTCACTGGGCTTGTTTAAAGGACAGAGTTACAGTGCAGACCCCAAAAGTAGACAGAGAAAAGGGAAAATAAAGGTCTAGTGGCGACATAGAAAGTGACTCTCATCAACGTTAGGTGGCATGAACCAAATCTAACAATCATTAACATGTATGCATGGGATTTCTGGTGAGATTAAGCGTCTAAAACAATGAAGTGTAAAGAGAAGAGTGTGAGACCGCTCAAAGTTTGTCTTAAACATTATTACAAAAAACAGAGTAGGAGAGAACAACTGCTATAAAGACACAGATGAAGAAATCTGTGTAGTGTTACAGGACCCCAGGAATCAAAGTTTTTGCATCTTTATACCGACCTTACAGCCTACTGACCAAGACTATTGGTAAGGCCTTCACCCTGACATTAGACTAAGCTAAATGTGTCTTTTATTCCACAGGTTGTGTTCCTGAGACTGGGAGGGCATGAATCGTTTAAAAGAATAAACTCTTTGTTAAGAAGAATGTAATACAGCTCTTACCTAGTTGTGTTTTGGCACCAGTTTCTTTGAGCCGAGCGCTCAGTGCTGAGTTAGATTAGAACGGGACAGACCCAGAGCCAAGAAGAATTTATAAAGCTTTGATTTAGTTTCCCGCACCTGCAAAATGTGTTGTGTTTCACTTTCATACACCTTTGGAGCCCAGAGAGATGTCCAGAGACCAGTGGAGAAGAGCTGCCAGCCATTCTGAGAGTGACCAACCTAGCTAAGCAATAGCTGTGGAGTGAGATATTCCCCACTGGAAGCTTGGGACAGCACCTGCCAAGACCTAAATAACCAATACGGAGTCCTATGGAGTCTTCTTATCGGTTTGTGGGGGACCACAGGTGACTCACTTTGAGTTTTTTCTTTTCCTCTCCAACTTTTTCCTTTAAAATGTAGTCATGTGCAAAGACATTTTGATAAAGTTAAATCTCTAAACAGCAAACTCTGAATGCACAATCTAAGTTCACCTAGGGATATTTGTTTATGTTATGGTATATTGTTTTAAATAACTATTCAATTTATGAGTGTACTCACCAGTAGATGAATTATTGATTCTATAGGTGACAGGTTCATATACAATCATTCAATTTTAATTATAGTGTCAATATTTAGACTTTTTTGATGTACGAATCTCAGAATGCTATTTGGTGGCTCTCTTGTTAAGTAACACAATTTAAACCTTAGATGGATTGATTTCAGACTGATTAAAAAAAGTATGTATTTTATTATTAACAATGTTGGGTGTTTATGAGTCTTAATCATTCACTAGAAAAGTCAGTTAGGGGTATGTGCTGCACTTCCAAAAGAAAGACACCCAATGATCTGTCAGACAAAGTGTTGAGACAAAATCTCATGGGGAAACTGTCTCTGATGGGACAGTGACTTAGACATAGTCCTCTGGTATGCCCGCAGAACCAAAGAGGGCAAAAGTCATTTGGTCTAACATCAAGGAAACTGGCCCTAAAACCTCCATAGAAAACCGTGGAAACCAAGCTGTTCCTTAAAGCCAAACCCATCATGTTCTCAATGACCTTTTCAGACTGGAGGTGACCAGCATCACAAGCACATACCTCCTCACCATGAGACAACCTGTAGGAAATTCAGACACATTTTACTTTTAGAAGCTATAGGAACTGCACCAGGAATGTGTTAGGAGTTATATAAATAAGTCTGCAGGAACAAGCAGTAACTGGAATTCTTAGTTAAATTGCATCAAAGGACAGAAAAGCTGATGTATGAAGGGAGAGCTAACAGAATGGGAAAGGACTTCTAACACAGCCTTAGTAGAGTTTTCACAGTTATTACAACAGTGAAACATTCACACGAGGAGACGTGAGAATAAACCGGAGTACAAGATGATGACCATCTCTCACCTAAGTGGAATCCGCTACTATAATCAGCTTCCTCTGGTGATGAGAAGGAAATAAAAGGAGAAGCCAAAAGAGAGGAACATCTGATTAAAAATAGAATTTAAACATGAGAGCATCAGACACCTACCTCTTTCACCACACAATGAAAAGGTTAAAAGATGGATATATTGAAGAACACAGGGACATTAAGGACAAAAAAAAAACAGAAACGTTTTTCTGTTAATGTAGGTAGTTTTATTATTTTTTTTAGCTATGCCACAATCTTTAGCCCTGGCTTTGTCTGATTAAACTTTGACTAATTTGGTATTATCTACAAATTTGGCGGATAGAGCCTTGTGGCTGGGTCATCCCCCAAATGATGTGAATAACAATGCTGAACTCAGCATTATTATTCACAAAGATGTGACTTTGGAAAAGTTAGAACCAATAAGTTTCAATAAGATGAGACTGCACTCTTTATGGCCAAGTATAAGAACAAGAGGAAGGATACAAGAAGATTAAAGAGCAGGGGTGAGAGGTTGGCCTTTAATTGTGCACAAAACTTATAAAGGGGTATCATCAGTAGTCAATGGTACAAGTTCATGAGCAAAATATTGGATGGGAATGTGAAAGTTGGAGTACCTTCAATTTCAGTAGCTATGGGTGCCAAAAAGCAAGGAATGGATGTTAGTTACTTTAAAAATAGATATATTAAGTTTCAAAAAAGCATGTTGAGAAATGAAGTAAGAAAAAGAGAAGAAACCTACCAAAGACTATCTCCACATCATCTTTCAGAGGGAAAGAAAGAAAAAGACAAACAGAATAAATAAATCCTTATAATGTCCATATAAATTGGCTAAGTTTCATCCAAAACACAGCACCATGTTATTAACTTTCCTTTGCATCTGAATACACCCTGTTTTACACAACATGATAATCCTGCTACGATCTCCACAGGAGCAGCCAAAGCATGGGTGGTCGTTTGTAGGGTTTGGACCCGAAGTCTAAGCTGATTTTAGGAATCTGAAACAACACATACTGAACATGTTCATAGCTGTGGGATGCAATGCTGCATTTGTGGATAATAACTGTCTTTTCTTTACAAGAAACATTTAAGAGTGTCACTGTTGTTTAGCTTAACATTGACTGCCTGATATATACTGCAATCACAGCTTGGTATAGCTGTGATAGTTGGGTTCTAAAGTGTTTATACAGTACAGCTTTGACTGTATAATTACTTTGCTGCGTAATAGTGACTGGTGGTTGACAGAACATTTTCAGTGAGAATTTCTTTTCAGATCCCTGAAATTAGCTATGATGGCCCCTCATCAGACTAGCAGTTATCCTTTCAGTACTCTTATTGCAATATTAATTATGCTAACAAGGGGTAATGTAACTATTTAGAACAACTTCACATTAAAATAAAAAATAAAAAAAATCATTCCTTTTGAGACATTCGATTCAAGTTTCAGTATTATCTAAGACCCTGTGCAAACTACACCAATCAATCCCTTAAAAATTAGATTGTGTTGCCATTTCTGTAAACACATTTAGACATTGATGTTTTAATTGTGATCTCCATGAACACTGCATAGGAAATCCTAAAAAACATGTAATTTTCCTGCCACGCCACTAGTAGGCAGTGTGTTCTTTGAAACGTAACGGGCATGTGTAAAACCCTGCCTGCTGTAAAAGGCACCACCACTAATTAAACTTCCAGAATAACAGGCGAGGGGATACAGGAAACGCAGAACACTGTGGTGCAATACTTCACAAAGATAGGAAGATATTATAGGATTTAATTTTTTATGTTTGTTTAATGATACAATGTAACCCCATCAAACCTGCTTCATGCTACATACTCCGATATAATAGGTGGTGGTATGCACCTCACAGTCATGGTAGCAATCTACCATAAAACAAGAAGAAGAAACGTTCAGGATGGCAGGGACAGAGGTTCCACTTGCTTCAGGTGACTTTGAATTTTAAAATCACCACTGTGGTTTTTAGACTGCTCGGCATCCGTTATGCTTTGTGCATTCATTGCTACTGATGGCAGTCATATTGCGCACTTCATGCACACACGACAATGGAGACTAGTGTGTTTTTGAATCCTTTCCCTCTAGAACCCCTTTTCAAACCTTGCTGTCACAGAAAATGCTCACCATTGTTGTGTACACAAATAGTAGCAAAGCAACAAAACCTTTCAGTTTTAACCAAAAATTGTGGGTTGTCTACAGGACCTAACGTCACTGCTAATGCGGCTACAATTCGTGATCTAAAGTTTTGCCATACTGTCATTATCCATTAAAAAGAACCCTACAAAAAATGTAATCTCCATCTAATGCATCTATTTTGCTAAACTATATGTGTCTAAGTCATTACCTAGTGAGACAAACTCAGTAGAGCGTGCCAGTGGATCGTGCACTGTGGTTTCACAAGGGGAAAAAAAAACAAGATTTAGCAGCCTCAGAAAGCATGGGTAACATTTATGAGATTAAGATTAAAAGAAAAATTAACAAAAAAAATTCTACAAAATCAAACTCAGGGTGCATGAGCATTCCTGATCTAATCAAACACCATGTGATAACACAGCAGAATGGAGGTCAGGCAGGACACGGTCTGTCTGATAACACTTAGATCCTGGAAGCCAACCAGGCTAGAGTAGAGAGCCTTTGGAGAGTAAAGACACTGAGCTGCAGCTGGGATCTGATGAGTTTCTGCAGCTGCTGAGGCCTGCAGTGATGGTGGCAGCTAAGCTCATCATCAGCCTGGGTTTGAAATGCTGACACTCAGAAATCAAGGTCAGACTAAATACTTCTCTTTTAAAAGCACAATTAATTTTTTTAAACATACTCTTATCGTTTTGGCTTAGTATATGTCTCGTGTTTTCTTGTTTCGAGACTGGTTTGGTTTTAGGCCCCGGGGCCACGTTGGGATGGGCATGAACTGGGTCCTGAGCCAAGCATTATCTCCTTCCACCTCTCTGTAGAGCCAGGTCCACGTCTGCTGCTGACTGTGGTCCTTTGATGGCTCCTCTCCCCATCTACTGCTCTGTAGCTCCATCCTGCAGTTTCTATGCTCAGTCTTTACTTTCTTCCACAGCCTCAGTTTTAGTTTTCAGCTCCTTGTTCAACACTCTGAGGATTCTCTCGTGATTGGTTTTATAAATAACATCTGTGTGTACGCGCAGAGAGAGACTTGTTATCGTTTCCTCGTTATGACCACTGTGGGCAATGTCAGTCCTGTCAGGGGACTTCCTCCCACTGCTGCAGTTCAACTAATCCTTACAGTATGTTGGATATATCCTTACAGAATGTTTTCTAACAGCTGAAAAGAGACATCCGCGTCTTTGGTTGGAGCTGCAGAGGACTACATCTCCCACCTGCCCTCTGCTCATGGAACGAGGAGGGTTAGAAATCACAGAACCCCTGAGAGGAACGGGGCCATTAAAAAGGAATTAGTGAGGAAACAGCAGAGCAACATCTGTCTAGAACCTTTCACCGGGCTGTTTTGGGTCGTCCAGAAGCATGTATGCCAGTGTGTGGTTGAACATAAGCAGGAAATGAAAACCATAAATCCATAAATCATTGGCAGGCTGAAGGCAGAGGTAGAAGAGGCTAACGCTAAGTTTAGAGGAGGTCAGTGCAGCTCTGAGGGTTATTTCTGAACTACTTATTGAAAGAGTTTCGCTCCAGTACGGGCTCACATAGGGAGGGAAACAAGCCATCAGATGGACATGTCTGTCTGAAGGTAGTAATCTTCAGGGAAACAAATTCCCTGTAAGAATTGGCCTCTGGTTCACTGGGATCACTCCGGGAGCAGAACGGCCTATGAAGCCAGGTCCAAATGGAGTGTGTTTAGCTGAGGGTTTGGAAGAGGCTGGATGAAAGGAAGGAGACCAGTTCTACATTAATGAGGAGAACTTCTGTATTGATGTGGCCTCAATATGTGGCTAGTGCAGGATCAAATGAGGAGGTTCAGTTCTATACATTTAAAATGTAAGGTTATTTTGGTCCACTTCATCAGAAGGGCTCTCAGGTTGTACAGACAGACTAAAGTTTATTGACCTGCATATTGAACACCCTTGATGTGCTCCACAGAGCTGCGCTGAACATTTATCTCCTTTGTACTATTGTAAGATCATAATTCCATCATGAGGCTGTCTGAGATAGTAAAAGCTGATGTTGCAAAGGCTTACAGAGGCGTTCCAATTAGCAAAACTTGATCTTCTTCCGTTAAAGTTCATAGATGACTTAAATCACATCCACACATGTCGTGGCAGAAAGGGACAGGGGAGAAAATGTCCAGCTGGAGACCCAGAAATTAAAAAAATGGAGAGGATGGGAAAATAACAACCAAGGTAAATTTAAGCAGAAGATTTCTTCTGATAAAAAGCACGAAGTAGCACAGCTATATGGTTGCTATGGTTACACAGCATACAGAAATTCATTTTTCAGACCATTTCCTTCCCCTTAACCTGTTGAACCATCATGTTCTGGTTTGTTGGTGGGTAAACACTGCAGGTAACAGATACTCACAAGGCCGCCTGCTCAGGGTCCGCTGTACCGGCAGGGTCATGGTGCCGGCAGTGGGCTGCCGCAGCGCAAATCTCCTGGGAAAGTAGACAGAGGGATAAACAAGGAAATGAAAACAAAGACCAGGTCTAAACATCAGTTTTAATAACCAGTAGGTGAATAGTAAACTTTCTGCAAAGTTTCAGAGAACAAAGCTCTACAATGACCACCAGCTTCATTCTGCCAGATCAGACCTAAAGACTTATGCAAGAAGAGGTGCAACATCTGACAAAACTAAGTATTCCAATGACCTTTCACCGTTGGATCAGGAGTGGAGGGTACGTTTCTCTTCTCCACCTCGAGAATTTTTAAACGACAGAAAACCTGCCCAGTGTGTTCTGTGTCTAGCACTAATTTTACTGTAATTACTGCCATTACTTATCAAGGGACTGGCATTGCGTGAAAGTCCAGTTAATATTTTGGTAGTGCGTAGCAAACAAAAGGAAGAACAAGAGGCTGAAACATCAGGTAGTTCTAGATGGAGGTCGTTTCTTACCTTTCCTGGAACTGTTTGGATGGGATGAGACCAGCGCGGGGATTAGCATCGCCCTCCTGTTTGGCCTGCCACCATGTTGCATCTTCTTGGCTCATTATCTGAAGGATAGAGCCCTTCTTGAAGCCCAGACCAGCCTCTTTACATGGGATGGCATTGTCTTTACTTGGATCGTAGTCAAAAAGTGCTCGCAGGAACACCTTAACACACCAACAATGTAGGGGAGAAAAGGGAAGAAGCAACAGTTTAGCATAAATGACCTTGGTTATGTGGGCAGGCTTTGGGGAGGCTTAATGAAAGCACAGGCGGGTTGTTCTATTTTTTTACCATGTTTCCTCTTCTTGGCATGTGAAGAACATGATTGCCAACTTGTGTCCGCGCAATTTTGCACAACACAAATGTGATTCTGAGAAATTAATCTATTACTGCTACTATTACTATTGTTATTCTGTTGCATCAACATAAGTAGGCATGGACATGGTGATGGGGGGAGTGTTGAGAGAGTTGGGTGTTTGTCACAAAGTCAAGATGGGTAAAAGCCAAACAATACAGTGCTCAGCTGAAGAACAGGGTGGGTACCAAGCCCCCAGCCCTGCGCTGCATTTACCCACACCAATGCATTTCAAGCCCGGAGCGTTGATCCCGCAGAAGCACCCTGCAGCAACACTGCCTAGTCCAGAGGAGGAAAAGTTCCCTTAAGAACCTCCATCCCACCCTCCAGGAAGAAATAAGCCCAGCATGGCAGCCAGGCCTCAGATGACCCAAGGAGAGAGCCCCACGCAATGGTGACCCAGAACTGTCAAGTCTCACACAATGACCATGAGACACACGCATTTTCCTGACTTCCCACGTCACACATGACATTCCTCACTGAGACTACAATCTTTTGCTTTTGGTACAAACAAAGAGTCTCCCCTAAGTAACTAGAGCGGTACGGTAATACATTCGGGAATAAAGCCCTACTATAGAATAGAAATATCCTTTATCGTCTCACAATGGCAAAATCTCAGTGTACCAGCAGCAAAGTGAAAGGCAGACGTTTAATGAGCCGGTGCTTTCTCAAACTGACTAGAAAAGTTTCTACGTGTAAAAAGAATAATCCAAACATGGAAGAGCTGATACATATACATAATGATAAATCACTGACCTTTGGCTCTCTGATTGGTGCGTCGTCCTTCACACCAGGGACAACTTTAAAAGTGATGGCTCCCTGTGACTGGGCCTAGTTGTTGGAAATAAATAAAAAAAAACATTTAGGAAGGTGATGCAAACAGCAGTCACCTACCAAAAAAAAAAAAAAAAGCAAGCAACACTTTGTGATGTCATTTATTTTACCGCTGGAATTGATCAAGGACTTTTGACTTGAACTGTTCATTTAATCATTAACACAATGCTCACTGTCGTCTTTTCTAAGAGTTTTTCTTCAGATGTAACCACGGTGGATAATTTGCATCCTTCTCGCTTGCAGCTTCATCTTCATCATAAATGTATTCAGTGCATCCAGCATCGCTCCCTTGTAAAAGTCTAAACCATCTCAATTGTGTTTTTCTAAGTTTGTCTCTAAACCACCTTACATGATCTGTCCATCTCACATATGCTAATGTCTGCTTTGTGGAGTTATCATCTCCAACATCATAGTAGGTCTCACAATTATTTTGTAAACCTTTCCTTTGTCCTTCCTTACAGCTATCCTTTTACTATAAAGCACTGCTGCCAGTTGTCTCCATTCAGTCAACCCTACCTGCACTCTCTTCATTAACTCCTTTGTGCACCGCCTGCTGCTTTGAATGATGACCAAGGAATCTTAAACTCGTCCACCTTCAGTAACTTTTCCTCCCTGCTTGCAGCTTTACCTTTTGAAGGGTCTCTCGCTTATTCACAAATAGATATTCTTCCTTCATTCCTTCCGTTCTGGTCTCTTCATACATTTAAACACTCCTCTATTCTCGATCAAACATTTTGATACTGTGTATAAATTACTTAATTATTTCATCGTTTAGGTTTCATCTCTAAATCCAGTCTAATTGGTTCATTTCTCTCTACTGATTACTAGGAGCACAATTGTGCTCTTAAAACACAGAGTTACACCAAGCAACAGGGTGTACCACACCTCCTCACTAAGATAAACGTTTCTGTCATCTCCTTCCTCAGAGTCGCTCTCAGCAGCTATCTGAATCACTCTGAAGCTGAAACTCCTTTTTAAGAGAGGGGATGTCTGAGAGGACTCTGGGAATTGTGAATACTGGCATAGGCCCTACATTTAGGCACTTCCAGAAGCAAGACGCTGGAACTCTCTGTAAATGAAACGTAATGGATGCTAATGAGCATCCATTACTATACATCATGTGCTTAACTAAAATAAATTTAAAACAGAATGGACTATCCGCAGACTGCTTAAAAATCTTGCATCTAATTAAACGTTCAAATATTTTAATTACAACTGAAGGTAGAGGTACTGGTCTAAAATCACCAACAGTTTTAGAACAATCACATTTAGGGACAGGTACAAAGACAGCATCTTTCCAGGTGTTAGGAACATGCTTGCAAAGGATCTGTTAAAGATCTAATGAAACACAGGACTCGTAGAAACAAAATTTCACTACACAGCTGCATACATTATCTACTCCATAGCTTATGTTCACTTTTACAAAATGAAAAGCATTTTTTAGATCCTAAAGGTTGACGTGTAATGCTGAGTATCTTGAAGTTTATAGACACTTTATTGGGTTTCTCTGTTAAAGTTGCAGGTATCAAAACAACAATGAAAGGAACTGAAAGCATTAGGCAGGTCAGAGTCAAAATGAAAACCATCTAAGGAGACATGATTGTGACTGAGTGAAGGATCTGGAGACCTGTAATGGTTTTGATAATAGCCCAAGCTGAACCCAGTTTGTTTGTGGACAGAGTCTTCTCAGATCAGATTTGTGCTTTTGTTTGGTTTTTGAAATCTCAAGTTTTAAGTTTTACTTTTTCAGAATGAACGCAGATAAGAGTTACTTGTTTAAAAGCAAGTGATTTATGCAGACAACCCTTGGCTGATTTGGTAATCAATGGCCTGTTATTTGGATAGACTTAACATAGAATCATCATGTCTCTGCAAAAGCAATAAAAGAGCATGTCATGTCCACCAATGAGGCTAAATCGTCACTATATGGGTGTTTAAAACATTCTTCACAGCAGAAGCACATGGTTAGGGTCAGCAGAGCCCAAAGAAATGAGCGGCACAGCTTTATAAGCATCTTTCACTGATCTGTAACACTGATTTAGCGCACGGTCTTGCCGTCTTCTGTAGAAGATATACTAATAGAGTTATTGTCTTTTTAAGAAAGACATGAACAAAATCACCTAACATCTAACCCCCAAAATCTCTGCTGGAGGCAGAAGCAGGGTCTGCGTTTGTTTAAATGTACACAACTGTAATAAAGTTGAGTACATAGTCAGAAGGCATAGGGTTTAACTGACTCTCTCGTTCCTCTCAAGCTTCCTCCCTGAAAACTTCAGTCCCATAATGGAGCTCATTTGAGGCCTGAGGAGAAAGCTGCTTGGAGGAACTACACAGCATCAGTTTCCTCCAGGGAGGCCCTGCGGCTCAATCCTAGTGGTTTAAAGGCCAGAAAATAGTCACAGCAGAGAAAGCACTCTGTCTGGTTATAGGCAAGGGTAAGGGAGAGTTGAGGTCTGGGAAAGAATATTTAGATTTTACCCTTTTGTCACAAGAGTAAAGAAAAACACAGAAGTAACCTTTGGACATGTATAAAAAGATACCAGCCATACCAGGATACGAATGATTTCCTCTGGTTTCTTGTCTTCCACAGGGATCCCGTTGACCTCCTTCAGTTCATCTCCAGCATGAATTAACCCTGGCACATAAAAACATCAATGTTATGTCTCTACAATAAACCCTTTGACGTCTACAGAGAATACTAACACTGATAATGACCATTGTTATTTGTCATCGCAACATACATTCCAAGAAAATGTGTCATCTGCATCATTAGGGAGCAGTGGGCTGCCACAGTGTGGCACCCAGGGAGCATTCGGGGGGCTAAGGGTCTCGCTCGGGGACCCATAGGGGCAATTTGTGGGAGTTAAAGCTGGGGAACTTGCCTCATTTTGTCTAATCTCCTGACCGAAGGGAGCTACTGTGTGAAAGTGCAGCGTGTTCAGAGCCTGAGGTTGTGTACAGAACACCAAATGAATGTTTACAGTGATGGTGATCAGTGGGATTGGAAAGGAATCATCAGGTTATTGTGGACATGTGTGGAAATTTGCCTTAGGCTCGAATCTGGCAGAGCTGACACACAGGCTGGACACAGTGAATACACACACAAATGGGAAACATGTGGACAAACGGCAAAGCGCTGGCATCTGTGTTCACTTTTAAAGAGCGCATTAGTTCAATTTATGGTCCAAAGATCATTCCTAAACACATCCTCTCTCTGCTGCACAGAATCAGGTACTTTGACACCTTCAAACCGCTGACAAACACGAGTAAAGAACAAGAAGAAGAACAAGCTGCAACTGACCACTCCTGTCGGCCGCTCCTCCTCTCATGATCCGAGCCACAATGATGGCTCCTGTTGCATCGTCACGTTTTATTGTTGCTCCCTGCAGAGGAATCAGTGAGAGGAATTAAACATCTGATAGATCAAACTGGGGCTGCATAGTGGAGCAGTGGGTAGTGCTGTTGCCACGCAGCAAGAATGTCCTGGTTCCTACCCCTGCCCTGGGTCTTTCTGCATCTCCCTGTGTTCTCCTTGTGCATGGGTGGGTTCTCTCCGGGTACTCCGGCATCCTCCCACAGTCCAGACTGTTAGGTTAATTGGCCTCTCTAAATTCTCCTTAGGTGTGAGTGTGTACATGAATGGCTGTTTGTCCTGTTTGTCTCTGTGTTGCTCTGCGATAGACTGGCGACCTGTCCTGGGTGTACCCCGCCTCTCACCCATTGACAGATGGAGATAGGCACCAGCACCCCTCATAACCCCACAAGGGATAGACGTGTTAGAAAATGGACGGACGGACGGATGGATCAAAATTATTTTGTTCTTCTGGTTAGCTTAGAACTTTTCATCTTCTACTGAAAAATAGTCTATAATAGTAGAATGTATTCGGTGAATTTCTAAGGTCTCAATCTGCTAATGACAAGACATTTCTAAAACAAAAGGGGGGGAAGCGCAAGGAGGAACATTGGGTAATGCAGCTTGAAGTAGGGGCGCAGCCCATGAACCGGGTACCGCACCCTGGACACTGATTAGCTCTAACTCAGGCAAAAAGGACTCCAGATAAAACACATTTCAGACAAGCAGGAAATGTTGTGACAGATCAGAGGACTAAGGAGCTGACTGAGAGGGAGGTGAGGTAACATGGTTTGTGGGTTTAGTTGGGGATGTGTAAATAAAAAACGCTGGAGATTAGAGAAGCAGTATGAAAAAAACTTTTTACATTAGTGTATACAAGTGTTTAAGGAAATACACAGTGGCTCTAAAAAGTGAACATGCTCCTGTGAAAATGGTTTTCTACGGTTTTCCAAACGAAAACATGACACTGGCAAAATCCTTTACATTTTTCTGCATTTAATGTGACATAGCAGTACAATTTAAGGGATAGCTCATTTTTAAAGGGAAAAATAATAAAACCTAAAATGTTACCATGACCTGGTAGCATAAATGTATAAAACACCTTTTTTCACTGAGATATCACTTTATGTCAAAGTGGTTCATATCACAAAGAAAAAAAATACTGTTCATTTGTCAAGTACCATTTAACTGGGCTGTACTCATCCAGGAACCTATCAGTCCCTTCTGGAGGCCTGACTGATGCCTTGGATGCGGTCTGAGGCAGCTGGAATAAAACGGAGAAACAACCCAGCATGCTCCTGAACTCAGCATCACCTTTTCTGTGCTGCAGTACCCTCTGGGTGCCATCATCAGCATCCAACCATGCATGGACTCCAACAAGGAATGTTAAACAAATACATCAATCTTGAGTACAATTGTTTGTGTGGGGGTGGGGGGAGGGGGTGGCGGGTGTACATTAGGGAGAAGGCAGCAGGTAAATACTCAAGCATCAAGAAGAACTTCGGTGGAGCAGCTAAGCATGTACTAATGGTGAGGCTCACACTGAGCCGTCATCACCTACAGGCACATGGAAACAATTTCCATCCTGGTGCTTGGAAACGGCACGAGAGGTCAGAATGGGAACGTCTACTTCTGTTCAAGCAGATGCACGCATGAGTGACAACATGTGTAGGTGGGTTTTTGTGTGCATGGAAACATGTCAGTGTGTGTTTGTAGCAGAGGGAAGCCATGAGCCTCTAGTTGAAGTCGAGCCAAGCAGCCAAAGAGGAACCTGGACAGACTAAATGATTGATGCTGGACGGTCACAGCCTGATGGATGGCCTGCACCATGTTGGCAATTAGAGACAGGGAGCTACTTAACCATCAAGTGTCTCAACCTCAACAAGGAATTTAGAAATAGAAAACAAACTGTTATCTGTCAAACAGTAAATGTAAGCATGTGGTGATAATTGACTAACACCTCACAAAGAAATGAAATAAAAAAAAAAAAAAAAAAAAGAGTATGGACTAAAACTTGGAAGTTTATCACAGACACTGAAACTGAGGGTTCATCCGAATACCCTTACTAAGAAAGGACTCTTCAGCCAAAGCAGAGGTGTGTCAGTGGTCGCTATGATAAGTGCTGTCCGAATAGCGCAGTCAGTAAGGAAGGATGCAGGAAAATGAGCCTGTATGCTTCCTCCTGCGGCTAATTTAACATAGGGATCTCATGATATCCCTTACCGGCATCAAGGACCTATGAGGAATCCCACAATCCTTACAGTGACATCATGTACAAGCACAGCCCACATCACGGAAATTAACAAAACTGTCCGGAGAGAAGCGAGCGTGCACCAAGTAGTTGGTCCCTCAAGCAAGAATTTCTCTGCTTTCTCAGG
Source organism: Fundulus heteroclitus (assembly GCF_011125445.2). NCBI lineage: Eukaryota > Metazoa > Chordata > Actinopteri > Cyprinodontiformes > Fundulidae > Fundulus > Fundulus heteroclitus. The sequence goes on along the minus strand of NC_046381.1, from coordinate 29,915,454 downwards.
GCTTATTGAGGGGGTGGGGTTGTGTGCAGTAAAAAAAAAAAAAAAAAAAAGCTACACGCCCAAATGGTGGAGTAAGAAGCAGTAAGAAGATGAAGACTTTACAAACCTATTGATTTCTTAACCGTCATTTATCCCAAAAAGTAGTGTTAAGATTACTTTAGGCGAGAAAGTACACCTCTAAACTTCATCTGTGTAGTCGGTTCATCAGGATTGTGTGGCAGTTTTAATCGTGCTCAGACTTGTCAGGAGCTAGCCTGGGTACCATTCCGAACTTAGTCCTGCCCACAACGTTTTAGGTCGGGAAGTTCGGTCTGGCATTGCTCAATAGTAGCGCGAGTATGCTCGCCCAATATCTGGCGGGCCAATCAAATTGTCAGGGCGGGCTTTATACGATGATGGACAGATGATCAACAGTAACGTAATCAACCACGTCACCAAAGCGCGCTTGGGTTGAATTAGTTTACAACAACAATGGCTGCTGCTGGAGAGTTGAGGTGTGTAGATTCTGCTATTAGGTCTATTCTAGAAGATATCGACAGGTTCGTGTGTTGAAGGACTCCTTGGATCCTTACATTCTTTTTGCAACACCGGCAAAAATCGTTAACGCTTATCTTCTTATTCTAGGCTAACAGTTGAGTTCAGTTGACAACAACTATGCATCGCTTAACATACGTCACATTGCTCTTATTGGTTGTAGGTCTATCCAATTGAGTGCAGAGGAATTTTTTTTCCTGGTTCGTTCGAAACACGCCCCATAATCACAGCTCTATGGAGCAGTATCAGACTCAAATTCTGACTAGAATAGAGTATGACCATGTCAGGCTAGTCAGGAGCGGCAGAGACCTGCTGACAGGCTGGTCTCTACGGGGAGCTGAAGTGTTTTACCCCCGGCTGCTGCAGCGTGTTGTAGGCCAGACCGTCTGTGATTTCCCACAGACTGGATCTGTTCATCGCAACTGAAATGTTACTATACAGCGTTTACTAAGTTAGTGGGAAATATCTGCTCATAACAGATATCATATGTGAAAATCTTGGCTGGATGTTTTCAGCCGTTTTGAGTTAACTCTAAACAGTTTTGGCACTGTGTGTGTGTGTGCTTGGGAGCGCACAGAGCATGCTTGCTTTCTGTGGCAGAGGAAACAAAGAAAACCTGCTCAGCGCGTATGGCCTTTAACCTATATAAAAATAGATTTGCCAGACTGCCCAGAGCATTTAAAAAAAAAAAAAAAAGACTCCACATCATCCTGATTTCGTGTGCCTTCACCTTTCAGTTCCAGACACATAGAACACATGCAGATGCTCAGAGATCAAAGGCCTATACCAAGCAGATCTTCAGCAGGCACATGTCTGACCACAGACAAAAAAAACTTCACATGAACCCAGAATAATAGAGAATTTAGCTACGCTGAGGCTGAGGGAAATATTTGAGGAGGCAACATCAGCAGAGCTCTCCATCTTCTTCTGTGGTATCCCCAGCCCCACAGACACCGTGAACAATCCATCAAGTGGAAGACATGTTGCTTTTAAACACATGGGCCTGTCTGTAAAACACTAACATGTGTGCTGTCTGCTTTAATCTCATTAGCTGCTTCATTTATTTCCAGTCAGAGTCATTCCCTTTCTTTCAACATTCAGACAGAAACAGACAGCAGAGGTGTCACTTTTTCTAAACATGGACATCAATCAGGTCTCTTTCTGGATAACCATCTCCATCAGCAGCTGCTCTCCAGGTTCTGCAGACAAACTGGGACTCCACTTCCTGTGTAAACCTTCCTTTGTTTCCACATCAGCACACACTGAGCACACAATAATGTGGATGGCATTTAGCTTAAAGGGAGGAAGATAATGATTGAAATACACAAGCCAGACGAGCGGCTCTGATCTGACTGTCCTGAATGTGTCAGAGGGAAGAGGGGGTCTGTCTGCCAGATATAAGAACACCATGAAGCATCGTGTAGCCAACAGGTCATTCCCTTCACTGCCATCCATGGAAAACCATGTCACAAACTGAACTGATCTCAGCTCTGTCCTGTGTCGTCAAAATGATCAACTGATTATTAAACACCAAAAACCCACAGACATCCATCCTGCTGCTGGAGCTCAGACAATAATAATGTTGAACATGTCCTCTATATTCATATTTCCAATCCCTGCTACAACTCTGAAGTTGTTCCAGTGTCATTTGTGGTTCTGTAATGAGAAGTCCAGCTGATCCACTGGTACTCAGTGGCTGAGGTGGCTGGATGGCCAGGCCTTGATTGGTGCTAGCTGATGCCAGGCAGGATGGTGTCTCTGCTGGCACTGCCAGCTGGACGCCACAGAACCTGCAGGCTACTTTCCATTTAGTTGGAGCCAGTAACTGTCAGCTATAATGAGAAAACGTATCATGTGTGCTCAACAAACACAGAGCAGAGAGGGAAAAAGGAAGAAGAGAGGAAGGAGAACAGAGTGAGACTTCGATCCTGTCCCATTCCACGCTGCAGAGGATTTATGGCTGTTAGGGATGCTGAACAACCTCCAATAGATGATGTGGTGAAGAAAGAGATGGACTGAATTGATTTTACACCAAAATCTAGTATTTTGGTCAAAAACTAACTTGTTATAGTTGGGCTGCAGCCTTTGGTTGTTGTTTGTATATCTGGAGCGTGTAACGAAAATAATTTTCCTCTGGGATTATTAAAGTATTTCTGATTTTGATTCTGATTCTGGTTATAGTTGGGCTGTAGCCTTTGGTTAGATCAGATGCCTTCCATCATCTCAATACATCGAGATACAAAATGAGCAGAAGAAGCAGGGCTGATAGAAAACGATGGAAAAGGGAAGATTAAACAGTGGGAGATTGAGGAAGGAGGTGTGTGATTGGGAGGATGACTAAAGATGAACTGAGCAGAGGAAGTGAATGAAGCAACAGGAGCCGCCGCCGACTGAGTGGCATTAAAACAGTCATGTAGAAAAGGAAGACGTACGCAGCGGGGCACACACAGCGAGCGGATCCACATCTGCTTTTTCCATCTAATCCCAGAACCTCCAAAGAATTCAAATGGGAGAAACAGGGTTGGCCACAGCAGCTCGTTGGCCTCTAATGTTCTCACATCATCGTGATGGTGACCCTGAGCAGCTGTGGGGGACCCATCTGTAGGAGTCCTCCTTGGCTCCTCAGTGCACACATCACAGTCGAGGATTCAGATTTCCTCAGATGATTTTCCTGAATTGAACTAAAGTCTGGGACCAGTTAGAAGTGTGGTTATGAATCCTGGTCCTCAGAACCCACTGTCCTGCATGTTTTAGGTGTCTCCTGCTGCTCCACGCCTGCCTTAAATGAAGGGTGGATTATCAGGCTTCTGCAGCTCTTGATGGCTGCTGAGGAGTGAATGTCATCATCTGAATAAAGTGTGCTGGAGCAGAGACAAATCTATAACATGAAGAGCAGTGGACCCTGAGGACCCGGATTGGGAACCACCGTGTTAGAGGAATCTTTGTATTCCACCAGCTTTCAACTACACAAATGGAAGACATAATTTATCATGGGAGATCTACTTTTTCCAACCACCTTCAAAGAGCTTAAGACAGTTTTTTAAATACCGCGTGAAGTCCTGATACTGATCAGCATGACAGGGACAAACACTTATACCTTATGTATAAATTCTTAAGTTATTCCAACCAGTTTGACCTATTTAAATACGTCTATATACCTTCTGATTATCACTGTGTTCAGTTTTAGGCCTTATATGGGTTTATTTGCACAAAGGAACATAAATACAAAGTAAGATGCAGCCATGACTACAGAGACAGTAGACTGTCCTGTATTTCCTGCAGGTTTGAAGTGATAGCACAATACTGGATTTTAGGGCTGAGTCAGAATCAGAACGAAACCATTAACCACAGTTAACTGGATTGTTAACTGCTGCTAATGAGCATCCATTACTATACATCATGTGCTTAGCTAAAAGAAAAAAAACATGGTCATTTTCTTACTGCTGCGGAATTAACTGTAGCTTAATGTTAAAGTTAATTATTAAAAGCTATAGAAACAAACTTGTAAACTTGTAAATACTGTGAACCTACAAACCAGAACATATACACAAAATAAATACTTTACTATCAACACCTTTAGAAATGTGCAGAAACAGATTATAACTGTGTTTCTGATGTTCTCAGAGTAACTTGGGCTGAACGCATCAAATTCCTTCATGAAATAACGAGCTGGATGATGAAGGAGACTGTGGCTGGCGTAAACCACATTATGGTTTCAGGAAACAGGATCCATCATTACGCTCTGGAAAACCTGGAGCAGGAAATGTCCTCAACAACGTCTGCTGGGAGACGGAGAAACCAAGGAATCCTCCGATCCACATCTTTCAGCTTAGCAGCTCCAGAGAACATGCAATAGGCAGAGGGAGGAACCCAAAATGGCAGAGGTGTGTTCCCCTTCCTCCAGGGTGTGGTTAGAGGAGCGCCGGCCTGGAGCCAAGACGGTGGTCAGGGTGAAAACCACAGAGTGAAAATAGAGGCGGCTGGGTCCAGGACAAGTCCGGTACAGATCAAAGATGGACAGGGCCTCAGCACACAACAAAGCTCTGAGGACAGATGGGCGTGTCTGACAGGCCAACGAGGACATTTGTGCGTGTGTGTAGTTGAGAGTTGATTCTGGTGCAGGACACTGAGGTCAGTCCACACAAGAGACAAAACTGGAACAGTCGGGGGGGAAAAAAGAGGTATGGTATGCAAGCAAACCCTGTAATTACAGAAGCCAATTTCCCAATCACTCTAAACAGTCAATTAACATTTTGGAAAGATTGAAGTGGCAGCATCCACCACCACTGACGCCCAGAATGTTGAGGTGGGCAGAGAAAATGAAACCGTGCAAACTATCCAGAAACAAGCGGTTGTTGTGTCTGGGACAGGCCTACATGTCCCAATGAGAGCAGCAGCGACAATAAGCACAGGAAGAAAAACCTGTTCTCACATGATTAGCGTAGTTTATGACAAAATGAGGGACCTCTCAGGGAAATAAAGGGTATACGGAATCCCCCATAGTGAGATGCATCACTCATGCCATCAGTGCACCAAGGTTATGAACCTAACCTTAGATTTTCTTGAATTAATCCAGAGACCAAATGAAGACCAAATGTTGCTACCATCTGTAAACTTCTCTAAACAGAGTATAGGCACAGCTGTATACCTACACTTAAAAAAAAGTGACTTACAAGAGGCTCCTTGTTTTTGACCAGCCTTATAATCTTCACCGAATTCTCCTCATCATCAACGCCTTCAGGCAGCGGAGGGAGTTCTGGGTCGTACCTCTTCTGAGCAACAGTATCGTGGACAGACAGAAGGCTCTGGAAGAGGGAGAGAACACAGTGATGGATGGCAAAAAGGAAACAACAACCTCAAGTTATCAGCCAAAGTGGAAAGATATTGATTAGCTGCTTTGGTCCACTTTATTTAGCCAATTGGACTTTGATACAGTTAGCTAACTAAAGTGGAGTAATGTAGAGCTTTAATCTAGACTTTAACGACTACATGTCCCAACTGGGGTAAAGCAGGAAGTGTGCTTCTTTTTCCATAGAATTTAGTTTTGGGGGGCATTTTCCACCTCATACGCCAAGCAAAAACAAGAGTGGGTAGAGAACTGAAACTGAAAAGAAAGGTTTAAGTTCTCATTAGAACAAATTCAATTCCATCTTTTTATCCATACTCATCAATGCTCCATGTGGGTGCTCCTTCATGAACTTTCCCCACTAATATAACCTGCTGCTGGATTTTTATTGGCCTTCAGCTGAGTTTGAGGATGTTTTCATCATGATTTTGCAACATTTTCTTGGAACACCAGAAAACATTTGTTTCCTGAGCAAGTGCCACTTGGGAAATTGGAAGTATTCCTGTAAAGCTGGTTGTTTCTCCACCATATCTATGCAGAGATGCACCTGCTGGCATTATTAAGCTTGAATGACGGTAGCGCTGTGTTTGGAGGGTGGGAAGTAGTGAGGGGGTGGGGGGGGGGGTGAGCAGCTCATACACAAGAGTCATTGACACTGCACATTTGTAGCTGGATAACAGAAGATGAATGGTGAAGGTGCAGCAGGAGTTTCTTCAGCTCCATCCAGAGCTGAAGAAAATATCTCAGTCTGCATATTTGTACAAAACAGCTTCTGACTCAGAGGCCTCCATCTTCTTAGTTTCATTTTCCTGTTTTTCCTTGTTTTTTCTCCCACAGGGTATTCATGAAAACCAGCTATAGATTGGATCTGTATCAGGTTCATGTTTTCCAACAACATCCTCTGGTGAAAGTGACACTAAAACCTGGAGAGGGGGAAGTGGGCTCTGTTTTATTTTTAGGTTTGATCCATGTTGTGTTGTGGCTCTTTATGGTGACAGCCTGTCAGTCACAGTAGCTGATCTCAGGTCAGGCAGGCATCTATCAGCCTCTCAGCAGGGAAAAACAGCCATGCTGGCCTGGGGCCCAAACAGCAGAACTACAGAGTTCCGCTGCTGCTGAGAAGAATTAGTCCCCCGAGGTAATCACCATCAATTTCAGAGTTATGGAAACATCTTTTGCTTTGTTTTATGCATTCTTTACACTCCACTTCCACTGTCAGCTGAAGGTCAAACCCCTGATTTATAATGCAGAAGATAATCAAATCTAAAAACAACCTGACCTCAGCTGTTTAAAAACTTTGGCTTAAGACTTTGTTGCAAGATTTAGATCAGAGGATTTATGTTTCCAACAAAATTCAGATTTATCTTGTTCCATCTAATCTCAACCTTTTCCCCACTGCTGCCTCTGTACTCTGAAGAACAGACCTAACACCACAACCTGTGGATCTATGTCCATCCATGGATCTTCCTTAAACTTGGATCTGCTCCCCCCTGCCATATCCTCCCACACATCATCCACTAATAACTCCAAACACAGCAACAACTAATTCCTCGTAAAAATCTTCTTGGAAGTTGCATTAACAGCTGGATGCTAATGGGGAGCACATGGAGCGTGCCCTGGCTGCTGATCGTTGACACGGAGTACAACTCAGGTACAAATGTTTCACAGACGCAGTTCTTTGCAGGGAAACATTCCTGCTGGGCTGACCTGAGTCAGTGGGCCTTGTCTCAGTGTTGGTGGATTAGCCAACTAATCAGATCTAGAGTTGTATTCCTGTAAAGGTTCTGCTGCTGAAGCCTGATGTACAAAGGAGCACTCTGGATTGCACAATGTTCCTGATGCGCTTACTTGTACAATAATACAATAGCACAATAAAAGCAATAAAACAGGCAGCAATAAAAGTCAAACAGCAGTAGAGAAAACACATATGAACACACTATCAACAAATGGACAAACTTGGAGTAAATGGAGTAAATATTATCTCTATTATTGTTATTATTATGTATATGTCAGAGGTGGAAGTGATGTAGAGGTGTACATACACATATAAACATATATGTCCACAGTGTGAGGAGTGCAGATAATAGGAATGCTGAAATAAGTGAGAATTATATATTGTGTTATCTACATGAGGTAGGTGTGTTTGGTATACAGTAATCTGAGCAACAGTGTAGAATATAGTCTTCAAACTCCATGTTGCGCTGGTGGTTGAAATAGAGGAGCAGAAGGTGATGGTTTGAAATCCATATTAGATTGAAAAGCTTCTGTCGCACACCTGCAACTACGGAGGCCATCATTGTTGTTGTCGTTGGCTACGGAGCGCATGCACGTTAAGCCAGACCCAGCTTCGTCTGGACAGGGCCGGGATGAAGGATCTCTTCACACCCCTGCAGTCTGACACCTAGACTAATTGAATATTAGCATGTGCTGGGAAGGAACTTCAGAGTGAATTGTTGTTTCTGGCAGGAGCCAAATAATCACGAGGACAAAGTGTTGAGAAGGAAACCCATCTAACTCTCCCACTGATCCTTCTCAGTGAAGACAGCTCTGTCTGGCTGAAACACCCGGAGGACCCGATAGATGGCCAAAGTTAGGTATTAGAAAATAAAATGTGTAATTTTCTTTTGTAGCCATCTGCATCTGGTTTATAAGGGTAGCGGCTGCAGCCAAGACGAATGAAGAGAAAAGACCTGCAGCTGTTACCTTTTCACACTAATGCTTCAGCTGTAAAAAAGCAACAATTAAGATCCAAAGCTACATGTATAATAAAATGTATAATATTATTAAATTCTAAATTAAAAATGAACAAATTCAACTAACAAAAAATATAATAAAGAACAGAAGTGATACCCACCTTCATATGGGGGTTGCCCAGTAGTTTCACAAGTTCTTTTATGTCTCCATTCTCCGATTTTCCCTCAAGATGCTTTGAAAGCTAAAAAAAGGAAGAATGCAAACAGAATTGTCATTAAAAAGTTTTTATAATACAATATTCCACATCAAGTGAAAGATTAACATAAATTAACCTTAATTATGTGGTAAAAAAACAACAACTATTTACCAGATTAATTTCCTTAAAGCTGTAGTAAGTAACTTTTGTAAAAATTTTATTTTTAACACGTTTGTTAAAACTGCCACTATGTCCTGACAGTAAAATATGAGGCAGATTATCTGTGAAAAAAAATCCAGCCCCTCTGGCTGCTCCGAGTGATCCTGCTGTCATTTGCAGAAATACACAGCTCCCGATCAGAAACAACCAATCAGGGCCAGAAGGCTCTGATTGGTTGTTAGCAGTGTCGTACACTCTTGTGTATGAGCTGCTCACACATCCCACCCCTTTACCCAAGTGACACCTGCTCAGGAAACAAAGACAAGTAAACACTGATGTAGCATGGCAGGCTCCACTGTGGGGGAGGAGCAGAGGAGGGACAAGAGAACAAAGGGAGGGACCTGGAAGGTGTGCTTGTTCAAATTTTCAGGCTAAATCCTCGATTGTCTCAAAACTCCCTACTGCAGCTTTAACCTTTCTTAGATAGAGTTCATATTCAAGCATTTTACAAGCATGTGAAACCTGAAAAAATGTGGTATTAGAGGACAACATTATAATTGGTTAGACTTATTAAAAAATTTTCATCATAACTATATTCTACTTCTTATACTTCATGGATAATCTTTCAAGCTGCTGTCCTTGTCACGGCAGGGTTGAAGGATTTAATCATTTAATCACCTGGTGCTGTCCATGGTCCTGAGCGGAAGAAAAACACTGAGACACTTGTACTTATCATAATTAAGACTGACAGCTTGCAAAACGTAATGTGAGATAATCTATTTTTGAACCAAAACACCCAAATGAGCAACCATTCGGGTCAAGTTTATTTCTAGCTTAATGATCTGTTTGGACTGTTTTGCTACTAAAAGTTCTCAAGTGACATTTTTGAAAAAAAGTAAAAACAAAAAAATATATATCTCTCTCTCTCGCATATATATATATATATATATATATATATATATATATATATATATATATATATATATATATATATATATATATATATATATATATACACACACACACACACACACACACACAGATAATTGCCGTCCCAAGCAAAAGCCATTAAATGTTTTTTTTTTTTTTTTGTATTTTGCAGGATCATTTTGTAGTGAGGAACAACAGGAGCCCTGGGAAGCTCTTGAAGCTGTAGGAAGATTCTGGAGCTGTAGAAATATCTTAGAGCTGCTGGAACAATCTTAGCTGATGAAAACTCAGAAGCTCCGAGGTGTGACTTCTGCAGGGAGTCTGTGTAAACTCGGTATTACAGCTTATCTTGTTAGAGGTTGTATTTGTGCCTAAAGGCTGGTTCACATGACAGGATTTTAACATAGTCAGCCAATTTTCAAATCTTGAGAGACACCACATGTAACGATAATTTTTCTTCCCGATAAAATCTGTTTGTTCGTACAGTGTCTCATGTCCAGTCTAATGGGAAGCTCAACAGAACACACAAACAGATTTCACTTAAGATCATTCAGATGTCAGACAGGAAATCTTGTGAATCAAGACGGGGAAAACATAACAAAAAGAAAATTAGTTGGTTAAAGAAGCGGAGACAACGCGGCCGGGGGTCTACGTTTGCTGCACTATTAAATGGAGGTGAGTTGGTTGTTTTTTTTTCTTTCTGGGAAAGAAAAAAAACTTTCTGATTGGTTACGTGTCATATTCAACAGGTATGCTAATATTTCTTCAGGGGACACCATACGCACTAGGATATCGGGGCAAGACAATCCAACATGTTGAATATCCCTGATTTGAGGTCAGAGCGGTCCTGATGTTCCACCAAGTGGACCAGATCGCTGTTAACACATCACACACCGCAGGAATATCTCTTAAGATTATTTTAAGAGACACACCAATAATCGGCGCCTCTCGGAAAGGGAGTATGGGGCGAAAATTGGGCTAAAATCCTGCTGTGTGAACCAGCCTTAACGAAGGAGTGTGCCACCAAAAGACCCAACAGACCAGCCTAAAGAACCTTATGATCAGGGTTCTGTAGATTGTGGAGACATGGAAATTGGCGACGCAGATGGTAAATTAGTGAATTGTATCATTGTTCCTCTCAGACATTCAATTTTAATCCATATCTGACTGGATCAACTTTATCCTAAGCATTTAAACTGCAGGGTTATTCACGCTTGCACTAGTGAGCTATAATGTCTCATAAAGACCTTTCAAATTATCGAACTTATGTCCATAAGCCAGCTAATATCTTCAGTCAAAGTCTGCACAACATTTCATCGGACAGTTCTGCCGTCATGCTCTTCTGATTATCACCAGGGTGATGTGTATCACAGATTAAGAGATAAATTGTAAGAAGGTGTGAGCTAATCACCATGATATTGTCACCATGGCGACACTTGAGCGTAACGCTTTGTCGCTGCTTGAAGACCTTGCAAAAGGGTGATTAGGAGGGAACGTGTTTTCAGGCATCAAAGATCTCCTGGTCCATTATGATGACTGGCTAGTGTGCCGATTAGACTCCCTAGAGTATTGCATGCTGGTATAACCTACAGGGGACAGTGGCTACACCCTCAGGTGCTGGGTCCTAACCTGCTCTTTAAACCCCAGAGCACAGGGAAGGTGTGGTTTAATCTCATCCATACCCTTGCACGCTCAAAGGTGGAGCGGGCCATCAGCTCTCCTGAATTGCTGGTGGCGATGTTTGATGCATCTGGGGGGTGGGGGACTCTTCTTATTCGGGGGGAGAGGGGCATCTCTCCTGGCCTCCTCCCTCCTCAGAATGGCAAACCGGACGCACCATCTCCTCCAAGGCAGGAATTTCAACACAGAGCACGATGTTGCTTGGCCTCCGTGAGGATGGTTAGTACAGCAATATGATTCACTTTTTAACAAGTTCCTTTAATGTGGACAACATCTGTGCTTTTACCTCTGATTTACCTGTTTAATAAATGCCTTTCATCTTTTCTCAGTTTATTTGCTCTGTACTCCATGGTTGCCATTGGTTAACCATAAAATAACAATAATCAGCTGACTCATTTAAATACACATTAACATTCATGAGGTGAATTAATTTATGAGTGAATCTGGCCGTGTAGAGGGCAGACCATGAGGAAAAACCGGGTACGCAAATGTTCAGGCACAGCTGGGATTTATAAAGTGAATCTTTTTTGCTGGTGTGCATGTTTTATGAATCAAGATTTCTTTTGATGTACGCCATTTTTGGCGTTGGGCATATACAAGCTTTTAGTGTAGATCAAACACAATGTTTTACAAATGAGACACCAGGTGGATTTTGCTGTAACAGAAGAAAGGCAATACAGATTTTTGCGAAGCTAAAAAAGAAGGAGCCAGAAGTTTATTTAAAGGAAAAAGGATAGGACCCAAGGACCAGACCAGGAAGCAGAGTTGTAGTTTAACAAACCTACTGTAGTGTCTGAACTGTTACTAACACATTGCCTCATTACCCATGCCCATTCACCTATTACCCCACAGAAACATTGTTTCTTCCATGGCCCAAATAAAATGGATTAAAAGCCAACCTAAAAGAATGTAATGGCTGCCATAGTCAGACTTTCTCCTCGGAAAGTGACACAAACTTTTTAAGGCCGATTGTCAGATCCAATATGGCAGCTCCTCGCATCACCAACATTCAGCTAGGTCAGGTTTCTATGGGTGGACTGAGCAGTGGAGCCACCTGTTGTGAGCTGCAGGCAGTGTAGTTGCACCCAGACGGGGTTTAAAGGCCACTTTATGTTAGCTAATAAATTCAGTCCCCGTTACCTGAAACCTAAACCTGAAATCAAACAGTAGATCTCTCTGCTTTCTCTTCAGTCCTCAACCACCACTTGAATAGAGCTCATTCGGAGCAGCATGACGGCTGAAAACCGATCTGTTTCAAAAATACACCACGAGGCTCTGAGCTGACAGGATTCTTGGGGTTGGGATCTGCTGACAGACCCTTTCATACACAATCTATGGAGTTCATCCAAATGTCTAATAATCCCAGGGAGACTCTACAGGGCATTTACAAAATGTTAAATTAACAGTCTGTAATTTGATAGAAAAAAGGGAAAATATGTAATGCAGAGGAAGGATAGAGGCTAACAGTTGGGGGTCTTTGGAGTAGCCTGGACTCCTACAATGATCTGGGGAAGCAGAGCCAAGACTTAGGAAAGAGAAAACAGGCCCGATCGTTCACACTCTGATGAGCTGTTTTTTAATTGCATTAATGTCCTTTTCCTAGTTTTGGGATGAAGGCCAAATGACAAAAAAGGTTTCATAAAATTACTCAGGGCAGAGACCTTGGTTTCTTGACAACTGATCAAAGAGTTCATCACAGGCCAAAAAAAAACCCCGTCAAAACAAATAGTTTTTATCTGTTTTCTTTCATCCAGCACCCATCACCAGGTACAACAATATAAACAGAAGCTGAAAAATCTTACTTCTTCGGCCAGAACTGTTGCACTTTCCAGGACAGGAACGGGTTTGCTCTCTTCATAGTGCTGCAGCCGTTCGTGGATCTAAAAAAATAAATAAAAATCTAAGTATTAAGGAGGGTTGAAGAAAGGAAGAAGGTGGTGGGGTGGAGGTTAAAGTAAAAGAATCAAACCCAGAGATCTTTGACTCTCTCATCTCTGCACAAGTAAACTCAAAGTGGCATACCATATAGGACCCCCCCCCCCCTTTTTTTTCTTACTTAGAATCTGGGAGTCTGTGTATTCATTTGGTTATTATTGAATTCACAGTTTATTTTAGCAGCCTATAGTCATTTTCTCAGTTTCTTATTTGAGCGCTGAGAAACAAATTCAGTTCCAGCAGTTTTTAAATGTGCAGACAGGCAGATTACTTATACAACAACGTGTTTTTATAGCCCTAGTATCCACTTTACAAACCAAAAGGTTTTCCACCAGCACCTATTTATTTTTATGGCCCAGAGAGGCCCTAAAATCATTTCCACAGTCGGAGCAAATTGGCTCAGCTGTTCCAACTGTTCAACGTTGAGAGACGAAGCTGTTTCTCTAAGGAGCTGCTGAAATGGAAAGTTGGAGACAAACACATTCGACCGTGTGCTACTAATTGATTACAGTCCTCAAAGAAACACTTTAATCAGCCCAAAACTGAAGTTTGGAGCAGGGAAAAACAAAACAAAACACAGAAACCACACAACACCCTACTGCTGTCAAACATACAACAGTCTACTGACAGAGTGGTTCTAAACCCCCTACGGCTCTGGCATTCTGGTCTAGAAGCAGCAGAGAAGACATTATGGTGATAGCCTGCAGGCCGCTGTCAGCTCTCGTCACCGAACGGACTGGGTCCAGTTTCCTCCCACTAGTAAATCCCCAAAGCCCTGCTCAGCCCAGAATGGCGACGAGCTGAGTCTGGGTCAGACGGAGTTGGACCGTGGGCCTGGAGCCTCCGGCTGAAAATAAGGAGAATTCCTGGATGATGGGGGAGCAGAGTGACGAGGCTCAGAGGGGCTTCCAAGTTCAATGTCTGCAGTAACGATTCATGTACGTGACATTGCTTGCGCACACACCCACGCGAACACTTAAAAAAACAATGGAATATCGTGAAAAAGTTCGATATTTATTCTCCTGAGCGTATCTCGTATCAATTCATTGTAATTATAGTGAAAAATATTTCTTGAGATTTTAATAATTGTCACTTATTGTCACAAAGATAATGAAAAACTAACATTCAGCATCACAGGATATTAGAATAGGACATAAGATCAATACCATAAAGGGTATTTTAAACAGAAATGCCAAGCTTTTAGTGACGTACCTATATTTCTATGCACTCGATTGGGCCTCGTTTTGGATGAATCAGTGGACCAACACCAGAAGATGACATGGCAACCCAAATCACCAGTGACTGTGGAAACGTCACACTGGACTTCAAACAATGTGGATTGTGTACCTCTCAACTCTTCCTCCAGACTCTGGGACCTTGAGTTTCAAACTAGACATGCAATTGAAGGTATATTTACACTACAAAAAAGTTTATATAGATTTATTGTGGATGTTGGCCTTATACGGAGTCCTGTTTAGATGGAACACCTTACCAAAAAATATTTGGAGATGAATCACAATAATGAATTTAGAACAGTTTTGAGGAGGTGTTCACAAGAAAAACAACAATCCTGAAGGACTTTATCAATCCTATATTATAAGATATTCATTGTGTATGTTCTATATGCACACATTATGTATATGTATCACAAAAATATGTTTGGGTATATGTATATGTTTTCATAGTGGTATATTTTTTTTTTCATTTATTACTGTGAATGCATCGCGTTTTTACTGTTTAAAGTTTGATTTGCTTCTCCTCCAACAATTTTTCTCCGATTTCAACCATTCAACTTTTAAACTATTCAGTTTCTTCTGGAATTGATGGCTATATCTTTTTGTACTTTTAACTTTTCAACTTTTTAAAATATTCAGCTTTTTCTGCAAATTTTCAGCTTTTTTTTCTCCAATAGGAAATGAATGTAATTCACTAAAATTCCGCTCATTTCAGCTGCTTTTTGACAGCTTACTGCTTCAGCCTAATTTCAGCTAGAAACGCCATTCAACTTTTAAAATGTAGTGATATCTTTCAGCTATTATGGTATATTTCAGCTTTTTCATATATTTTACCATTTTCATATAGTACCTCCTTAAAATAATTTTGGCTTTTCAAGAAATTCAGCAAATAACATGCATTGCTATGGTAGTCAAGGAGGCAGTTATAGAGTGCGCACTCTAGAAATTCAACAAATTCTTCTTCTCTGAACAACTTCTTCTCACTCGCTCAATTTTCAACCTATCCACATGAATTATACATCAAAACGTAGGACTTTTTGTCTGGATTCAGGAAATGTAACCCTTATTGGTGTAGCATTTATAGTTTTTTTGCAAATCACCTCAGAGCGACACAAACCCGAAACCTCCCCCATTCATTTCCTATGGAGCGGTTTTGAAAAATGACGTCTGAAAATCCAAAACATCACACGTTTTCCCATCGTCGCTACTCCTAAATCGTTTGATGTACAGGCATGAGACTTTCACACATGAATGTCCCAACCCTTCTGGCACTCACAAAAAATGATTTTTTTTTTATAACTGTTACGGTTTTGCCGCAGGAACAATTTGTTCGGGAGTAGCGAATGTGCAAAATCCTGAAAATGCTTTAGTGCTGCATTTTTCCACATGATCCACTTTTTTACATTGTCGCTGTGCCTACACCGATTTTTGTACAAACATAAAAATGAGCAACATAGTTCTCGAAAGCCTGCTGATACTCACAGTGAAAGAATTATTTTGATATCTCTTATACTTTTTCAGCTAGAGCGATTTGTTCGGGACCGTTTTTAGAGGATTTTTGAAATTCCTTAAAAGTCCCCTTTAGATCATAATTTTTTACACCTTTATTAAAATATTTCCAGCAAAAACTGATAGTTTGTCTTGTTCTCCTATCCGTTACGAAATAAACGCAGAAAAAATTACGTCTCTACCATTTACGGATCAGGAGATATGGAGCGCTGTTTGAGGCAAAGTATTCCATTCTATTCCAATGAGGCAGAGTCTGAGCAAAGTCTCTGCACTTCGGTAAAATGGTCAGCTGCAGGTGTGAGTGAGTTTCCATGACGACGGAACTCTGAGGGCCAGAGGGAGAGGCTCTATTGGGATAAAATGGCAACTTTCGACACCCACTGCAGTGGCTGTGATTAATGTAGGAATTTGAAATTCGCACAGTCACTTCTTCTTAACATTTTAAAATTTTCATGTGATTATCAGCCATGTGTCACTTTTCTGGCCCATTTTGGATTTCACATGCTTTCCTATTGGGCCTTGGACTCCAACAGGACCTGGCATGAGGCCCAGAGACGACCCGATTGGCCAATACAGCACCACGCACCTGTGGGAAATGGAGCTACACACCATTTTGGTCAAATGTTGAATTCTGGGCCCAGATTTGGTGAGGCTGAGTTGCTAAAGGAGGCCAATCTGACCCATGAACTTTGGTCACGTTTGGTGACATTAAGTATTGGCACCCCTTTTTGAGGCACTTCCCAGTACAGGATTTGGACCAAACTGACAGAGTACAATCACCCGGTGATACTGAACACAACCATGTTAGCGGCTAACTGTTAGCATGTTGCTAACCGGAAGTAGCTCTAGGAAGTTCGTACAAACTTCTGCTTCACAGAGTCTATACTTCCTTTAGAGAGAAAGCTGCACAGGAAATTTGGCCTACGTCGCATAATGTATCTCCAAGCTATGAGGTGTCAAACATCCAATGCTTTTCAATGGGGGGCAAAACCCCTTATACTCCTAGAAATGCAGGCCCACATATGGCTACAGTATAATAGAGTTTGAAATTCTACTTCTGCTTTGTTAAATGATTCAGTGTTTAGAATGAGTTAGGAAATGTTTGGTGCCATTCCCTCAGTTTTTTCTTCTTCTAATCATTCAGCTATTGTTCTTTCATGTTCAAATTCTTCAACTTTTTTCAAATTATTCAACTTTTTCAACTTCTTCAATGCTTTTCAGCTATTTTTTCTCTTCTTCATAGAACTTCTGCATCTTTTGCTTAATCATTCAGCTTACTGCATTCACAGTGCATTTTCACAAGAAATGCAAATTTTTCTAGTTTTATTTGTTGTTCCTTAGTTTTTAGCTGTATATTTTGTCAAAGTGGAGTAATTTGTGTATGATTTGTATTTTAGTTGTTGATGTTGAATGTGTGACCCCAGGAAGAGTAGATGCAGGGAACTGCACCTAATGGGGAGCCAAATAAAATGAAAGAAAGAAAGTCCCATCTTAAGAGTTCCACTCTGTTGCTGTTGATGAAATTTTTGATTCTCCACCCGGCGCTCTGACTCCTCTGTCTGTTCCTCTACTGCAGGCGGCCATAAAAGGAGCGGCTCCAGTTCCTTCATCTGTCCTCATCATCTTTGGAAGAAAACTGGTGAAATGAGCAAGTTAGGCTGCCAGTGTCTTCAGCACTCCAACATACCACAGTCCCAGTAACATCTGCTGAGCTACTTGGTGCTCCGCCGCCTCCACTTACTGACTTACTGAGGAATTTCTCCTCTGTGAGCAAATGCTTTTATTTACTATTCAGGACATTTTCCAAGCTGCTGTCCATGACGCATTCATGTGTTTTAAGTCATTCTCCAACGTTTAGCAGAACACCTTCTCTTTCCCCACAGTGAGGCAGCGCTGTTGCTGGCAAATAAAAAAAAATTGTCCTGTGGAATAAAAATCGAAGAAATAACAGATCAAGTGGGCTTCCAAAAACAACATGTGGGCTTAAAACCTTAAGAGGAAAACCAGCAACACAGGTAAGGATGGATCCGATGAAGTCCAGTGAGGCCGGACTGGAATAGAAACAGAACATCTGTCTAAATCTTTCTTAGAAGACCTCAGAGTGCTGCCGAGGGCCGCTTCAGGTTAATGGTCAAACACCGCTAAGACCTTTTAAACCATCTGTGGACTTTCCTGTGATCAAAGCAAACGCAGGAGGAAGAACAACAAACACCTTCAGCTTCCATCATCAACAGAGAGGAAGAGTCGAGGAAAAGAAGCAGAGCCACACAAACACTTATTCAGAGAGGATTTAGGATTCAAGCCTGGCACAGAGGAAATAAAAGACTGTGTAAGGAAGCAGAAGGTGAGCTAGATGGAGAGGTGAGCTGATGGAAAGAGGAGAGCTCTGTAGATCACAGGGATGGATTGTGTTTCTGTTTCTTTGTCCTTCAATGAAGTCTCTGCTTAAAGTTCACGGCCCAGAACATCTCCAGTAAGACCAGGTGGAGCCCATGATGACCATAGGGCAGTGCTTCTCAAATATTAGGGCACACAAATAGCCTTGCCCTTTTTTGTCCAGAAAATACAGGCTTTCTAAATCCTTTTAAATGACAACAGCACCCCCTGCTGTTTGGTCTGCACCTGCAGTCAGCAATATGACTGGGAAGGGATTCTCAGTAATCCCCAGAGCAATGGTTTGACTGCTTTGAGGTGATGAATGGTTGTCTGTAGGTAAATAATATTAATAACCTCCTAAAAAAATGTATAAAACTTAATGTAACTGAACTTAGTCTTTAATATTATTGGTTTGATATTATTTCTGCCTTATTTTCAACTAACCTATTTTGGGTCTCTGAATTGTATTGATGATGAGGTTTGTGGCTTTCCAGAGAGGGAACATCCGCAGGCAGTGAACATTTTTGTTTCATTCTTTGTTTTGACTACATGTACTAGTTGGGCTAAAAAAATTGATTGTTGTTAATATTATATAGTTGTTAGAAACTATTGTTATATAATGTATTTAACTGTTATAAACTTTAAAAAGGAATTCTGAGTAACCTTTAGGGTAATGGCTTTAAAGTATTAAGACAGAAGAAATAAAAGTCACACTCTTTGGTTTGTGTTAAAAACTAAGAAAACAGGAAGTTTCTTTATTTAACTGTGTGCCACAGAAATGGAGGTACAAGACCTTCTTTTACTACTTTATGGACGCTTAGTTTGCTCTGTGGTGTTTTGTAGTGTGGTTTCACCATCAAAAATTGAAATGAGTAGAAAGATTGGTAAATAAATTGACATTTTAAAATATACACTAATTTCATACACAAAACTTGTTCCAAGTTTATTTTTATTTATTTTTTTGTCAAGCACAGTTGAAAAATGAGCAACCCACAGACGACCATTTCCACAATAGTCTTTTTCTGTCTAGTTCATTTACAGCTGAATTAAAACCCAAAAGAAAATTCTAAAATTTCTGTATTCAAATTTCAATAACTACAAACTAGTTAAAGTTTCAATACGTTTTACTATTTAGGTTGAACATTCAGTGTGAGAATCTCAGGGTTAAACATAAATTAATTTGGGTAAGCACTCTAAAGATGTTTTTATGCATTTTTTTTTGGGGGGGGGGGTAAGTAGACAGAAAGCATCTGCATGCATGCATGCACAGCTTAAAAACTCAAATCACAAAATATGTTGTTTCTTTGTTCTGTGATTCTAAATGACAGTCCAAAACAGGATCAACATTATATTGAAATTTATAATGGGAAAAGGCTTCTGTTTGGCTTTCAGAGTTGACGTACCCTTTGATATTCATCATAGGGAACGCCATAAATCTGGGAGGGTGAGTAGTCTGATTGGTACCCAACATATGCAGTCCAGTATGTCTGAAAATGAGCTCATTCACTGAAAACGGTCTCAACTTTCTACCTCGGTCCAAGAATCCACAGCAGCAAAGTAACCTACTATTAAAGGTCTGCAGCAATTTGTGAAGAACAAACTGGAGAGCCCACATCAATAATGTTAAGAAACAACGAAGCAGGAGCCAAGCCTGCTAGCAGCTAACAGGAATTTATGGCAATCTGACTGACCACAAAATGAGGGATCTGAGAGGCCGACCAAAGGCCCGCTGACAGGAACTTGGTCAGAAGAGAGAGTCCCACCTGAGGCAGGTGGAAACTGAACACTGGTTCACATTTTCTGTGGATTTTTTCTGGAGTGGGACCTTGGCAGCAGAACAATAAGTGAGGAGAAGTTTATAAAAAGTTTGCTTCAGTGACCTGTTTTCATTAAAACTCTCTGTGTTGTTTTAGCTATGCTAGGTATACACAGCAGAACTCACATTTCATGTCAGTTCTGATCCTGAACTGATGTAAAGTCTGTAAATGAGGTAAACTGATGAGCCTCCAGCCCTGCTGAGAGAAAGTCATCATTTCATTGGTATGAAATAATCTGACCAGAACTATGGGAGGGTCTCCCCACTGGATGATGAGGGTTGGTGACCAGAGACAAGTCCTCATCAGGGTCTGAAGGCTCTCTTCTCTCATGTCTCTCTCCATCTCCATCACTTCCTCTGGTTCTTTGCCTCCAGACACAATGAGCAGCAGCCGATGAGCCATTGTGAACCAGGCGAGGCCTGAGTGTTTCCATGATGGGAAGTTTGTCATATTAACATGATGTGTGCTTTCTCTGCACCATTTAGCTTCTCTGACTATCCCAGTCAGAGCCTTTGGAGATTTGGTGGTGGGGCTTTAGAGGAAGAGGATCGTTAAGCTTCTATTAACAGTGTGCTGACATTAGCCATGTTCTCCTCAATGCTGGTTCTGACTGCTGCTCTATGCTGTAAGGTGAGATGGGTGTACTCTTTTGTGTTTTACGGTCTAGATGTCTATAGATTGGGTGGGTTAGCTAATGGCTGCTTTACATCTCAGTAAAGTAGAAAGCAGAGGAAAATGGTTCTGCTCATCTGGAACAGAACAAGAGACTCTCTATGCAGCTCAGCCCATCTCCACTGAACAAAAAGGAAAAGAAGACTGAGCCACTGTAAAAAGTCCTGTTTTATAAAGACAAAACATAGCTCTCTGATTAAATATTTAAGTATTGAATCAGTAACAGGATTTGACTGTAAGTGCATTTTAAGTGGTTGTTTTTTTCCCCTGAGATCTCAGAAATCTGCCAATGAACCCTTTTGTCAAACATAGAGCTGGAAATAAGCTTTTTTACAAGCTTACAACCACAGACCTGTGGTTGGAGCTTGATCTAGTTCCTGTCATTCATCCATCCTTTACCTCATGTCACTGATATCTGCAGAAGAAAGAAAATGGTGCTCTAAAAGGCTGCACCTAGTTTTGTGTGCCCACCAGCTGTTAGAATCTTGCAAAGCAAACACTCATATTCATTCATTTTTTGGCTTAGTTTGAGAATCTGACTTTCCAAACGGAAAGCGCTTTCCCTGAGAAGAACTGACACCACTACGCCTGGAGCTTCTCTTCCAACAGCCCATAATAATCAGGAGTGGTTAGAAGACCAGATTGACCCCAGGAGCTCCACCCTCATGTCTGGCTAGATATCTCAGAAATATAACGCTACCTTCATTAGTCTCACCACGGGCTCTGAACTAGGCAGTGTTTTCTTTGGGGCCTCAGAGAACCAGAACCTGAACATGATCAGGCGCTGCCCATCATTATCTGGGTTCAAGCTGCTTTCTTCTGTGGCCATCCATAACAATCTGAGCATCAAATGAAACCCGTCTGGCTTCTTCAAGTCCCATCATCAGAGCTTTGACTGGTGGCTAGAGAAAGACCAGTAAAGGGGGAAATATACAATAACAGAACGTACAAATGGTCACTGGTGTCTTTTTTAACACACAACAATATGCAAAGTCTAAAATCAACGCTAAAACCTGGTGATTTTCTATTAGTAAATTGATGAATTGAGTGAAACAGATGCAGAAAATCACAAAACAATAGAAGATTTGCTCCACAAAAAGTCTTCCAAGTTCTAAATAATAACATTATGAGAAATTATTCCTGCCTATAATTTAATGATCAAAGCCCAATTCTGCCCCTTTTCCTGGGCATGGGACAATTGACCCGTTTGCCCCCCGCTGTCAGCAGACGTAGCCATTGGTGCAAAACTCTGTTCATACAGTAATGTCAAAATTCTTCTACAAAGGTCGGGTGACAAAGTGCAATCAAGACTGGTGCAAAGTTCAAGTATCTGCTCAATCCTTCTTACAATTGTTTGGGAAATAACTTGTCCAGAGCGAAAAGGTGAAGATGGATTGGGTCTTGTGTGTTGCTAATAGTGCACCATGTGGATGGGGACTGCTTCTCATCCAAGACAGAGGGCGCACCAAAGGTCCACCCAGGAAAACTGCTGGAAAGAAGGAGGCATCTACAACGAGCAACAATTTTCAACAGTACAATTCGGTGATGGTTACAAAAAGGTTATTATAAAATGGGTTATACAGAGGCTCAAAGATCAGAACACCAATTTTGAACCAGTGACAAAGAAACCTCCCAGATTTTCTCTACTGAGGATCTGTGGCCAGTCCTTAAAAGTCAGCTAACAGAAGAAACAGAAGTCAACTAACAGTGATCAACAGTGATGTGCATCTGTCAGTTCTTGACCGAGAAAGGTGACATCCAGCATTTCAGATAGAACAGCAGAAGTTATGAAAAGTGGTCAACACTGTAATTATCGAGTCTTTAATTAGACTGAAAACAATTGCCATTAAAGAACACTGAAACTCCAAATATTTTGTATTATTCTTCGGTGCAGCACAGAAGCACATAAAATATTTGTCTTTGGCCATGACCGTACGATGGTTTACCCCTTTATGGTGATGTTTTACTGAGAGCAACGTGAGTGTCACGCTCTTAAAAACCCAATATTTAAGTACCACTCTGAAGAAGATCTAGATTTTCCTACCTTCACAAGTGAGTGCAGGCCTCTCTCCCCAAACATGCCCTGCAGGAAGGTGTTGTCCTCCGGACGGCTGACATGGGGCTGCAGCTGGGATGGCAGGGCTGCCAGCATCGCATACAGACCTGCAGAGAATTAAAAAGCACCCATCAGTACAGTTGGAGGTAGCATTCCCTGACACACGAGGATACCTCTGCAACGTGATAAAACAAAACAGAAGTTGTTGTTGTTTTTTTAAAGGGTACATATTCGGTTCATGTTCATGTATACATGCAATCAATCACTATACACAATACATTCATACAGGCTCTGTTCTAGGTCTGTTACACAATGAAGCAGAAGTAGAGTGAAAACCAAACCAAAACCACCCCGACACACATCACTAGGAGCAAAAGTCAACAGTCAAAGCTTGATCCAGCATTTCTCTTCCCTCCTTTGTCCCAGATGTTGCTGTTATTTCTTTGACCAGGGACACTGGACCAACTCCAGAACCACAGCGCCAGCCATCCTCTGGATCTAGCTTCTGTTTCAATCAAGTGGAAAATTCATATTTTTTGCCTTTGGGGGCTTTACGGATCAGGGTCTTCCTTGCCTGCAAACACTCACATGTTTGGACTGAAGCGCTGGGTTGCTTCTGTGTTATGAAAAGGGATCAGTAGTAATGGTCTCTGTTGCTGTTCTGTAACACAAAGCAGGACCGGACAAAAGATCTTTCCATGATGCCCCAAAAGACGTGAACTGAAGGAGCTGAAACCGAGCAAAGCCTGCAGGTGACAGTGAGAGGAAGCACGACTGAATCTGAACCCTCTCAGAACAACACATGCTTGAAATCCACAAGCCCTTTTAGACATCCCTAACCTGTCATATACAAGAAGCAAATATGTCAAGTACGTTTGAAAGAGAGCCAGACAGGAGGGCTGATGGTTTCAGGATCAGGCAGATGGAGGTGAAGCACTCAGAGGGAGAGAGTCGGTGAGACTGCTTCTGATCGCCTCAGCTACTCTCAGATGCTGCTGTATTATCATGCATATTGCAACTATCTCCAGTTTTTCCACTGTTTAATGCAAATATTTCATCTTTTATTCATCTGAGTAGGCCATATTATCAATAATCGTGCAATATTTACTCTGGTATGTCATTTTTTTACTTTTATTCTTGGTGTTTCTTTAGAACTCAATTTAGATCTGACTAGCTTGTTCTTTTTTTCATCGCTAATTAAACCGTCTGCGTCTTTGACACCGTCACAACCGAATTTCCCCATTGTGAGACAATAAAGGAATTTCCTATTTTATCTTAAACACAAAACATACCTGGAGGTCAGCGGATGAAGAGCAGCAGCAGATACTCAGTTGTTTCTAAGTGTGGAAGACATTAAAGGTCAGACACTCAACCGGAGCGCCAGAATATCCACCAAAGACCTGATCCATCAGGAAACACCTCGCAGATTTAAACTCCTTAAAGGCAACCACTGTGTGCTTGAAATCCTTAAAATGAACATTGATCATGCAAATAAAGTCTTTACAGGATCAACGTGGGACATCAATGTGTCAGAACAAACTGGGGCAGCTCGGCTGTTTTTTCTGCAATCTCTTTTAATTTGGGGTTTAGAGCTGCTTTGCTTCATCAGGACCTGGACAACTCACCACAATTAATGAAATAAAGTTTTCTCTCTTCTAGATAATCCTGCCAGAGAAGGTTCAGCCATCAGCACACGGCCTTTAGCCCAATCACTCTTTGGTTGTAGACCAGGACAATGATCCAGACCACAGTAGCAAGGCCACATAAATGATAAAAAGGTGACATAGACTTAAATCCAGATCAGATACTGTAGCATGACTTTAAACACCCTGTTCACAATTGAAAACCATAAAATGTGTCTGAATTAAAGCATTTCTGCAAAGGACAGTTGGTCAAAATTCCTCTGTGGTGATGTTAAACTCTCATTGCCAGCAATGGCAAACTCTTAATTTTAGCTTTTGCTGCTATGGGTGGCTCACCTAGTCATTAGGTTAATGCCTCACATTAAACTATGCCTCATAGTTTATACAGGACACACTCTGACATGAAATGTATCACTTTCAACTTCATTTAATAATTACTTCTTTTGGTCCCACTTTACAATACGGCTCCCCTGGCCAGCTTGTGCTTACAAGGTAGTACCTTAGTCTGAAATGTTTAATGTAAGCAGCTCTAGATGAAATATATAATTGAACAGATTAGGCTCACTATTTGTCACTTGCTCGCCCTTGATTAATGCATAATAAATGAGTTATAAAGTGTTTACAATAAATTAGTAACAAATCTATAAACATTTTTAGCCATCTATCAGGAAAGCCTTCTTGTAAGTGGTACCCTACTTTTTAAAATTTATTTGTATGTTTTAATATTTTTGTCTATTTAATACTTCCTCATTTTTTTTACCCCATTAGGCCTCTAGTCCACCTTGGCAGGAAGTCCCAAACCTGCAGCCCATCAGCCCAGTCTGCAAATACAGACGAAGCAGAGCGGCAACGTCATCCTTCAGACCCCATCTAATCATAGAAATATTTGGTGAAGATAACGTCCTGCTGAGGATGACACACAAACACTTTAATTGAATTGAAATCTCTAAGTAATTTTGGGAAACTTGCCTTTCTTGAAGATTGTGACAGAGCTCAGAGCTGTGTGTCGAGTCTAACAAGCAGAAATCAGACAACTCGCTGCCAAAAGTTTCTTCTCTCCAAACGCATGGATGCAAACGTTCAATGGCTCTAAATTTCTTTTCCAAACTTTGCACATCTCGGTCAGAGGCTTTTACTCAACTTACCAGAGAGCAATAAAGCAGAGCCCACTGTCTGTGAAGTGGTTTTAAGGTTCTTTGTAATGTAAGTGAGCAGGTCCAGCCCAACAATGACTGATTTGGTCCCCTGCAGGATTTGGAAGCGCACGATGGGAGGAAGGATGTCATCCTAACTCCACAAAAAAAGAAGAATGAGTCTTGCATATTCAAACAAATAAATGTCATAATTTCTCCCCATCTGTCCCCTCTCTGTTGCACTGTCTGGATTTCTTATCCATCTGCCGTCTTTGAACAGGCTGTTATTCAATTGTTAAGATGATGTGGAAATTTCGTCTCTGATCTAACTGGAAACCGGGAGCTCTTCCAGTGGCAACAAATTCCTGCGTTTTGGTACAGTATCAGTGTGACAGCAAGCCGCCTGCTGGCTAGCGCCCAGGAAAAACGTCTGGAACCTCTCAGAGGATCCACCAGCCCCCTCAGCCCAGTCCGAGTCGGCCCCCAAACCTCCCTAATGTCTCCAACAAACTGAAACCGACCAAAGACCAGATGCTCACCATTCATTTCCAACAGGATGAAACATTTTTCGGTTTCATTCCTCGGGACAAGCAGAGAAATATGTGCCCATATACTTATCAAAACACTGAGGTAAGGTGTGCGCATGTGTCAGTAATGTCAGAATGAAGACACAGAGCGGTTTACAGATTATCATGTCATTACTCAGTGTCATTATACAGCCATCACCATAACTACACACAGCCAGTGGGTTATTAGCACGTCTGCTAAAAGCTTTGTCCCGTTCAAACATTTCCACGTGTCGCCTTTCAGCCTCCTTCTCTGCAGCTGTGCTTGGCTGAACCTCCTCACCTTTAAATGCGGTGTGGGGCCCGTAAACCTTGATATAACCTACAGGTCCAGCTTGGAATAACATTGTTAACTTTAATAAGTTTAATAAAAGGCCATCCGGGTCTTTAGAAGTGCCTCAAACACCAGAGTCAGGGGAAGGTTGTAGCCTGGCTTCAGGTATTAGGTGTAAAGGGGACCAGGCAGTGATGTAATGACCTATAAGGCAAGGGACTGTCTGTATAATGATTCAACGGGGACCTAAACAACTTCCCTAATAGATGCAATGATTGTTTTATTCAATTAATGAAGCTGCATCTGTAAGACCTTAAAGAAAAGGCTACCCATTCATTTGGTATTCAGCCTCTCTCAAAGTGATGTTTGCATTGAAGAACGTCTAAATTTTTAAAGAGGTTGTTTTTTTTTTTTGGAGGTTTTTTTTTTTTACATTTTGGGTTGAATTGTATGATTAACCTCACACGAATTCTATGCGGAAGCTTCTCTTTAGCAGAACCAAAATCTAATACGACTTACTTCAGGAAAAATAAATCACATCTTTCGACAGCTGCTCTACCAGTGCACTCAAAGCTTACCGTTGCTTATCCATGTATCGATGCGCTTAATCTCTACAACACCAGTTCACGCTTTGCAACTATTGATTGTTCCGGACTAAAACCTTTATCATTAGAAAGAGGATTGTGAGCTTGAATCAGTTTGTTACTTGTTTTCCAAGTAACAAACTGATGTACCGTTCTCACCAAAGATGACCAATTAAATGATGACTATAGAGTTATTATATCTGGAGGACACCAGGGTCTGTTTTTCTCACTCTGCTGAGTTCTCCTACTGTTCATCAATTTGCATTGTTTCTTGTTATTTCAACTTTTAACTTTTTGTTCTCTGTCTTTTATTTCTTCACAGTAGGTACACCTGATCTGGCATTCTGCTAGTTGTGACATCATCCAGGGGAAGCAGATCACCCACCATAACCATATAATATAGAAAGGATTCCTGGATCAATGTGTCTCTGCTCTGTGTTCTCTAACCCCCAGTCGGTCGAGGCATACTGAGCCTGGTTCTGGTTCTGCTGGAGGTTTTCCTCCCTGTTAGAGGGGAGTTTTCCTCTCCACTGTCGCTTTATGCATGCTCAGTATGAGGGATTGCTGCAAAGCCATCCACAATACAGACGACTGTCCACTGTGGCTCTACGCTCTTTCAGGAGGAGTGAATGCTGCTTGGAGAGACTTGATGCAACCTGCTGGGTTTCCTTAGAGAGGAAACTTTATGACCAATCTGTCTGTATGATTTGATTTAACTTTGTAAAGTGCCTTTAGATGACGTGTGTTGTGAACTGGTGCTATATACATAAAATTAAATTGAATTGAATAGAGCAGAGTCAGAGGTTTTCCCCCAGAAAATTGTGTGCTATCTGCTGCGGCAACAAACGGCTCACTATTTCACCTTCTTTTGGCAGCCATGATCTCTTCCTAAAAAGCCTGCCTTCTCTCCTCCTCTTCTCCGGGTTTTCTGAGTCCAACTCTACCAATTAAAGTGCTAACACCAACTGGGCCGATCGCTACCGCATTGTTCCGATGTGATTCTGCTGCAGCTATCATTTAGTATGGCCTTCTAAAATCGGACAGTGAGACACAGATTACTGTCAAGATTATTTAACATTGAGCTCAGAAAGTGAGACGCATTGAAGCCCTGTCATCATTTTAACTCAGAATGCTGCTGGCCTATAAAGATGATTGGTGCAGAATAAATAATCTGTCTCTTTTCAGGAAATCTCGCAATTCAACAGCCATTATCACACGACTATTTATACATAAATATAGAATAACACTGGCCCATTCTTTGACACCTTGCATGCTGGGATACATAACTTCTATTAGGGCTGTGCATAAAAATCGATATAAAGATTAATATCGATATTTTTTAAAAACGATTTAATATCGATATTCTGGCTTTTAATATCGATATACCTCCCAACCTCTAGGGGGCGTTATTACAGCGCAACCATTACAGTTCACAGTGAAGGAGAGCGAGTGAGACGAATTTGTGGAACGGCCGACAGGATTTTAGAAGCTCCTTTGTCCCTAAAATCAGATGTTTGGGCACATTTTTGGTTTCTGTGACACGTTAAATGCATTGAAGCAAATGCACTTTATTTTCCTGTTAATATGTCTGTGATCAATAAATAGAACATAAACATAATATTTGGCTGATTTTGGTGATTGAATCACTGAGCAATAATTCAAAGTAATAAATATCGATATTGGAATCAAATCAAGCTGAGCTATGTATCGAGAATCGTATCGTATCGTGAGCTGTGTATCGAGAATCGTATCGAATCGGCTCATCCTAGATGATACCCAGCCCTAACTTCTATACTATCATACTAAAGACAACTCTACAAACTTGGCTCAGATTATTTAAAGTTGTATTCTTCAGAGAGTTTATGAGCATTAAGAGCATGACATGCAACAGTTTAGCCTTCATGTCTTCATTCTGTAGAAATACAGATTTATTTTCCACCAGAGACTAAAACCTAAACGTTAGTCTAAGCACAGTTGAGACAAAGGAGGATCTGTATTATCTGTATTACAGTTTAAACAGTTGTTGATTGATACAAAATCAATTACATCCATTTGTGTCATGGAGCTGTTTGTGTTATTGGCAACATGAAGGTAACGTGTTGTTGCTGACACACGTCTGTGGTAAATGAGTCGCTTATCAGTCCACAAGAAGCGTTATACTTTAAGGCTAGGAACTGGTTGCAATGTGTTGCTGCAACCACAAGGCGGAGATCTTAAGACTTCAGAATTCTGTTTTATTTCATTTTTTTGCAAGAATGACCAAATTTCTCTGCTTTGCTTCAGCTCATCTCTGAAAATCTGTTGGCTTCAGCCTCTGAGGCGGGGGAAAAAAACTCTTTGCACAAGATAAATGCAAGAATGACCTAATGTAGGCAAGATACTAACCTCCCCACCACAAAGCTTTAATGACAGACCTCCAGAAGCAGAGAGGAAATGGGCCTACAAGGAGCCAAGACTCACTGTCACAGCAGGAGGCCCGGCGACCACTGAATGACGTAAAGCAGATGTGGGTGTCAGGAGGGCTCAGACGACAGAGCAGACACGTTAGCATAAGTACATAGAAAACCAACTAAGTGAAGCTTTCAGCTGATGAGCTTCAGCAGGGAGATAAACTGTGTGCAGCAGACAGAGGAGTGGGTTGGTCTGTCTGGATGTCCCTGAGCAGCAGCTGGACCAAGCTGAGCAGAGGCAACACGGTGAATTGTGGACCGTCTGAGCCCCAGGTCTAAGAAACTTCCAGAGAGTTCATATCATACGGTGATATGACACTACCGGTGTTCTGCACGTCCTTTGGTGTAAAGCCAGACTGTCCCAGTGCCACGCGGGTCTTCATCAGGGATTCACCACTCATGCAGAAAGCTCCCCGAGATTCTTCTGCAAACTCGGTGTCACGGGACCATCAAGAAGAAAGAGGAGGAGATGGGCCAGAGGAGTCTTTATGGGCTTTATTTGGAAACCTGAGTCCCTGCCGGTAATTGCCCTCAATGACTATAAACACAAGTGATGGTCTGGCTTTCTACTTTGCCTGCAGAAATTTCCACAATAATGGGGCTTTCGTAAAGTCTGTTTAAAAAGGGCAGTAATGCACACACTTTATCCATCAGAGCGGTCCCTATTTTCCATCTCGCTGTTGTTCCTCCACTGGGCTGTGTTCGCGTGGCCATGATCTCTGCTTGTGTTTAAGGGTGTGGGCTTGTTTGGGTTAGCTCAGAAGGACTGTTTCCTGATATAACACAGGTATAATATGAGACTGGTGGGCTTTATGAGGCCTATGTCTGGTCCTATTATGGTCAAAATGCACTTTTAGGGGCTGGGGCTTCGGAGTGAATGGGGTTTTGATGTGTATGTTTTAGGGCTGAACAATTAATCGCATTATCAATATAATCATGATTTAAAAAAAAACGCAATTTCCAAATTGCAGAGGTCTGCAATTTTTGGCTATGTAACAATTAGGGAATTAGACACGTTCATTAGGTGTCAGTAAAATGTTTGAAGTGGGTTTGCCTCCACATGGAAGGGAAGACAAGTTGCAGCAGTGAGATAATCTAATTTTATTACTTGTTTTAGAGTTTGTATAATCATACAAAGCATTAAGTACAGGTCAATCAGTTTAATACATAGATTTGCTTGTTGGTTGGACTTTGCACTTTATGTACAACAAGGATTAATGTCCAATTAAATTAAAAGCTGTTCTCTTAAATAATATTCTGATCAATAGAAACATTAAAAGTTCATATTTTGAATAGTCGTTGTTTACAACTTTATTTAGAGGCCATTTTTGTTGCAAAATTGCAATTTTTGGTTGAAATATTTTGTAGGCAGAACGCAATCATTACTACTCCGAATTTAGATGCTGTGGGTCTTTTAGCAACTAATCCACATGGCGAGGAAACAAATTGATTTGTTGTTTGTATACGTTTAAAGCACATGATAAATTAAACTGGGAAAAAAATGGCATTAAATCGCAATATTAAGAGAAAAAAATCGCAATTAGATTATTTTCCAAAATCGTTCAGCCCTAGTAGGTTTAGGTGTGTTCCAGTAATAATTAAGATTAGAGTTGGTAATGGGGTTGCGAAAAAAAAAATGGGGGCTACTCAAATGGCAGTGGATGTGTTTGTGTGCGCAGTGATAAAGCTGCTAAGCCAGAGTGAGAGGAGGATAATGTTTCTGAGGGGAGAGCTGGTGCTTTCTGGCAAATGTTTCCCTGACAGGTTCCCCATCCTAGTGTTTTTATTTCTAGACAAATTAATAAAAACGTATTGATTTCAATTCAGTTAAGTAACTCCAATCATCTCTGACTCCAACACCATCACTGATTTAAACCTAACCTTGAGTTTATTTTAATTCGCACCATTCCTCTAACCGTAACTATTTTTTAAAATGGCTTTGGTTCTCATAAGCCCCATTGGTTTTTAAAAGGAAAGTGAACATACCAGGAAAGGTTCTAAATACCTAACATAAGTAAACACACACGCGCACTTTATAGAGGAAGAAAGAAAAAAACAACTGGTGTGTGTAGCTGAAATTATTTTTGCTGAACTGTAAATCTGCAGTGGTATGTTTCTGATTTTACTGGAAACGACTCAGTAAAAACAGACTCCGGGTTGTTTTCCCAAACACAGCCAGCCGGTCCGGGCAAATTGAGACAAAATCTCTCTGGCAGTACATTTTCCAATACTGCACTGGTGTGTGGCTCCGCAGCAAGTTGTGTTACTGAATGAGTTCCTTGGTGAAAGGTCCGTACCTGGCTCGTGGCCGGCTCCAGTGGCCAGGGCAGGCATGTCTGCTGCCGACAGCGTCCTGGTTGCCCTCAGGCTGTGGAACGTGGCAGCAGCGAGTCAGAGCGGAGAGCTCCTCTACAGAAACCCCAGAGAGCAGCTGGATGTGAAGACGGACTTTATGCCATGGAGCCCTGCAAGAAAACCAGGTTTTAGAGCCAGCTTATCAAACAGCACATTGTCTTCATCCATACAGGTAACAATTCAAAACATAGAAAATCTTTAAAAAAAATTCGAGATTTTTCATCATTTATTCCAGAAATTGAGAATCATGTATTATATACATTCAATAGACACAGAGTAAGATATTTCAAGCCTTTAGTTCTTGTAATTTTGGATGATTATGGTCTAAACATAATTCAAACTCAACATTTATTGTCTCAGAAAAGTTTAATATTTAAAAAAAAAGTTAACTATTGAACATTTATGGTGTTGAAACCGAATCAACTAATTAAATCAAAACGCCTGTAAATGGTCCGTAGGGGACACGGTCGTGGAGAAGACTGCTGACTGGACAGATGTCTAGTAGACAGTCATCGACGCCCTCCACAAGGAGGAGAAGACACAAACAGCTGCTTGTTCTGGTTGTTCACAGAGTTCTGCATCCAACCATATTCAGAAAAAGTTGAGTGGAAGGAAAGGTAAAGAAAGAAAAGCTGCATCACAAACAGGGAGAACCGCAGCCTCAAGAGGATTAGCCAGAAAAATCCATTTAAGAATCCGAGGGAGCGTCACAGGGAGTGGACTGAGGCTGGAGTTGGTGCATCAAGAGCTACACACAGACAATTCCAACCCATGAACTACAAGAGTCTCCTCTGGGCTGAGGAGAAAAAAAACTGGACCTTGGCTCAAAGGTCCAAAGTCCTATTTTCAGATGAAAGTAAATTCTGCATTTCCTTTAGAAATCAAGGTCCCAGAGTCTAGAGGAAGAGTTGAGAGGACCAGAATCCAGTTGCTTGAAGTCCAGTCGGAAGTTTCCACAGTCAGTGATGGTTTGGGATGCCATGTCTTCTAACATTTTCTAACATCTAAAGTTCTAAAGTCTAAAGTTTTACAGCATTTCATACTAATGTCTGCTGACAAGCTGCATGTAGAGGCTCATTTTATTTTCCATGAGTACTTGGCACCTGCCCGCACTGCCAAAGGCACCAACAGCTGGTTCAGTAACCATGGTGTTTCTGTTCTTGATTGTCCAGAAAGCTCCTCTAGCCAGAACCCCATAGATAATCTATGGACTGTTGTCAAGAGGAAGTTAGCAAGGCAGATGACCTGAAGGCAGCTGCATTGATGCATTAATTCATGCAAGAGGCGGCCAGACCAATAATTTACCGCTTGGCAATAAACAGACTTTTCAGAATGTGGACATCTCTGTTTAAAATGTCCTTTTCCATTGATCTCATGTAATATTCTAATTTTCTGGGACACCAAGTTTCAGGTTTTCGTTATCTTTAAGCCATAATCATCAAAATTACAAGAAGGCTAGAAATATTCTGCTCATGTATAATGAATATTTAAAATATTTCAGTTTCATTTAGTGAAATTAGTGACAAAAGAGAACATTATTATTATATTTAGATATACCTGGATGTTAGGGTCAATACAACAGTCTTTAACCATCTATCAAAGATAGACTGAGTGTGCGTGCAGCGAGGTCAAAGTTGACTCTGGATGTTTACAGTCCAACACTTTTTCCCCAGAGCTGCTGAACATTCTGCTCTGCACATAAAACAAGCTCACCTTGCCTGAACCCTAACATGCATCCACCTATCCAACACTTCATCCAGTGATCAGCAGAAACACGGAGAACAGGAGAAGAAAGGTAGTGCAACCAACCTGAGAAAAAATTCTTAGAAGTGGAAACGAGAAGTGAGATCTCTCCCGCAGCCAGATTATTGGGGCTAACTTGCCAAATTGCTCACAACAGATGGAAGGTATAGACACGTCATCTTGTAGTTTGATGACCTGGGACACCTAAAAAAGAGAAAATAACAGAAGTGCATCAGCTCAGCCTTAAATTTTAACTGTAAAACTGGTAATTTCCCAGTGTTCAATCCATGAATCTGTTTTTTTTTTCATCTTATCTGACTTTTTCATTTCATCCAACTCAAGCCCTTCAGCCCATTCATGCAACCAGCAGAAACCCTATGTGCGAAAGGGGAATGGAAAAATGGAGATTAGACTCTTTGCAGCGTGAAAACTAATGGTCCATTCTATGTGGATTCCCAAATGCACAGCCTAACTGAGCTGTCAGGCTTTGGGGTCCATTTAAGAATGCAGAACATTGAAAGAACGGGTTCAAAGCAAACTTATTCAAACGCTGGACTGAGTCATGGTCTAGCTGATCCAAAACCACACAAGATATGAAAAGGAACATCCCAGAACACCGCACCGTTTCATGTCCTTTGGCTCAATCAATGACAACGTCTATAAAGAAAGATATTCTTCTGAGAAGTTCTCGCTGTGACAACAGTAAGCAAAGCTAGAGTGTTTTCAAGATGCATTCAAATAGATGCAGAGAATTAACCCAGGTAAAACAGGTGCATACGTAGAAAAGTAAAATTAGGCTACAATTCAGTCAGGAACAGGTTGGAGCGAGCAAGTCATGAAGTCAGTGGGTTGTTCTGGACTGAGATGAGCAACGTGTGGAGGAAGCACCAAACAGCACATAAGGGAACGGCCACGGCAGAACCAGGAACACATTTCCCCTCGGCCGTTACGACTTATTTACAGATTCCGACAGAGTGGACTCTAAACTTTCCAATGATGTCAAACTTGTGGAAATCAACAGAGAATTGAAGAAGATATGACCATTTGAATGTTGGCACTCTGCAAAGAAGATTAGTGAGAAAACAGGCCTCAACATTTCTTTAGAATCCCCCCAGCCACTAGGTGTTAACAAAAGCTGTTCATTTGAATTACTTTGCATACAGCCAAATGGTCATTTAAAGCACTGAGGGGTTTCCTCATAACTTCAGCAAGTATATTTTGCAATAAAATGAAAATCACAATTTTTCTCAGAAATGGAATAATTTTTCACGTTTTTCTCAGTTTGTGCTCTGCCTACTTGTTCCTACTCTTGCTGTGGCGGGACACGATCGATCTTTCAACATGAAGAGATCAGAGATCCAGATCCAACTTCAACTGCATACCCGTTTGAAGGCCAGATGTCACATTAGCACCAGCTTTACGTGAGCATGAAGTAAAAAAAAAACAAAATAAATCAGAGAGCCTGGGTCATCTGCTGTTCAGCTTTTAGTAGATCAGTGAATAGTTTAAGACAGGGAAGGGCAGTGGTGCCTCAAGCCACGACTACAAGATCTCTGCAGCAGAGGAATCTGAACAGGAGACTAAACCTGACAGCCACTGAGCTCCTGCCAAGAGTACTGACCTATGTTAAATCAGGTCAGTGTTTCACAGAGAGACCCTGCACGGTTCTGTCATAAACTCAGTGATTGGAATAACAGACTTGGAGAACGACAAATGACAGAGGACATGAAGGGTCAAGCAGTTTAGCAGCCCTCTAATATCAGTCGGTCACCTTTGGGTTGAGAAATAATCTTCAGTCTGAGGAAGGATTTGTCATTTCTGATGGAGATTTCTGAAGGTCAGGAAGAACTGGAACACCTGTGACTTTTAACAAGACCCAAAAGGCTCATGACAGACGGGCTTAAAGAAACATTCTCCATTCTCATCACGCTCTAATGGTGTCTGTTCAGATCACAGAGGATCAGATGGTCAGCAGGGGAATAAAGACCCCCTCTGCCATGTGGTATAAAGATGAAATATATTTAATTGGACTTGGATATTTCCCCTTCTTTAAGTGCAGTCTTAGAAACAAATGATTCTGCTGCCATCTAGTGGGAAGATTTTGTTTCCTTTTTTTTTGTTAAATGAACAGAGTACTCTGGTCCGAGCGGAGAGACAACATCTCCTAAAGACTCCTCATCTG
Source organism: Fundulus heteroclitus (assembly GCF_011125445.2). NCBI lineage: Eukaryota > Metazoa > Chordata > Actinopteri > Cyprinodontiformes > Fundulidae > Fundulus > Fundulus heteroclitus. Next base: position 29,879,885 of record NC_046381.1, on the reverse strand, counting down.
TTCCTGCTTAACCTTGTTCAATGTGTGAAACACAAGGTCTGATCAGTGTTTAAAGAGAAAATAGCTCCAGGTGGTAGATTGTCAGATGGACCATGGGGGACAAAGAGGTGTAGGAGACTGTTTTTCTTCTTCACTTTTCCAAAACAGGCCTGTCCATCCAACTGAGGAGCAACATGGGTGGAGGTGTTCAACCCTCAGCTGGATGTTGATAAAGTTACTCAGAGAATAACAGAGTCAGGAGGTGAAGGACTGACAGTTAAATGACCGCTAAGGCCTTTCTGAAAGAGCCAATCCCTTCAAAGCTCTGCTCCAACATCAGTTTTATTATTCAGTCTTTTCCTGAGTCTCTACATCCTGACCGTGGATGGGACGGAGTTATGACAAGTGTTCAAAGCAAACGGCCAAAAGACAATTAGAACCTCATCAGTGGAGCTGGAGGAGCGGAAAAGCAGGCGTTCTGGAGACATTCTCTGCCTTCACTTGGTGGAATAGGTCCATATGCACGTTACGTCCATCTAGAGCTGGACAGGAAGAGTAACGACACCACACAGCAGAGGTCAGCGTTGCTGTTTGAACCTTGATTAGGTGACAGGAAGGCCAGCTAGAGATGATGGTTTTTAACGGCCCACCGTTAACAGCACAGATGATCTTTTTCACATGACTGTATCTGACCCAGAACCAGAACCGTCTCCCCTGCTCCGGTTACAGTCCAGACAGAGGCGCTCACAGAGCAGTCCTCCAGCTTCCGTATCTGCTCATCAGCTTCACACTCATTATTTTACACCAAGTGATCCTAACCCACTTGACGGATAACATGGTTGGCTACAGTTTTAAGACCTTCACTTGATCTGCACTTCTTGTTAAATGCAGGGAATCCTTATTTTTGAACAGTGCATCTGATATTGACTTCATAACTATGCGACTGATAAAAAGCAGGAGTAATTATTAGTCCAGAAGGCGCTGTTTGATTTCTTCTCCTTTTATTTGCCAGCAGAAAGTTGGCCAACAACTCCTTTTAGTGTTCTGTGCAGAAACCGAGAACATTCTTCGACAAATATTTAACTTAACAGTCAATGAAGGTATATTTTCACTGAATAAACCACAGGAATAAAATAAAACCAAATCTTAGCACGAGCAATTTGCCATTCTTCTGAAAGTGTCATACCAAAAAGGGTGCTGCAGTTTATGGTTACTGGTAATTTTTTACATGTTTTACCCAACTCTGGAACACTTTCAAAATGTAAAAACTTTACCCTCTTGGCATTGTTTTATTGTCTTTCAGTCCATCGCTCACCAACAACACAATTGCTTTGTTTTGCTAACTTTGTAGCTTCAGGTTTTAGAGTGAACATTCTTTTAGATAACTGGGTGATCACAGCAATGCTGATCAAATATACTGGGCCATTGCAATGAATCATATTTGCCCCTAAAATGTTTCATCTGCAACAGAAACCTACATTCACAGCATTTTTCCTTCCTGACACAGAATCACTACTTTTCAGCATAATCGTATCAAAAGCACAGGTAAAAATTAAAAAAAGAGTCCAGCAGTAATCGCTATCAATCTAATTAAGAGTCAATTAGCAATCAATATTGCTTCCTTTTGATGCAGAGGAAAGAGCCTCCCTAAGTATTGCAGCTGAAGGAACTGCTGTCTGCATCATCAAGAACAGCGAGGCAGACCGTTACGGTGTCCAGCAAGCGTCTGGGTGGTGTCCAACTAAACAGCTTCCACCAGTGCGGAGCTTGGTCACGAATGGCAGCATGTGGGTGTGAGTGCATCTGCACAACTGCATCCTTTTGGCAGATGGGGAAGCAAAGAAGCAACTTTTGTTCAAGTAAAAATAAGAGTGGATTGAAACTCTGCGGGAAGAAAAAGGGCTGACAGCAGAAGACTGCTGCAAAGTTCATTTCTCTGATGAATATTCCTTCAGGTTGTTTGATACATATGGAAAATCATTTGTCCAGAAAAGGTGAGCGATGCTGAGTCCATTTCATCCCAGAAATGAAGCATTCTGTTGCGCTCCATGTGTGTGGTTGCTCCTCCTCCAAGGGAGGGGGCTACTGTACATTTCTGCCCAAGTACGCTGCCATGAATCAATCAAGGTATGAAAACCTCTAACAATGCAGCCGTATTCTGGGGATAAGGATGGAGCACTGACTCACTAAAAGAGTGACGAAGCAGGGATTGGTATTATAAGCAAAATGATAATTGAAAAGTCATGCGTTAACTATCATATGCTGACTGCTCATCTCCAGTGATTAGCAGGCCATGTAGGTAAGCCCTAAACAGTCTGTCATTCAGCCACAGCCCCAGTTAGAGAGCAGCGTCTCCTACATGTCGCACACCCTGGGAGGGACACACTCAGCACAGTTTAATCCCCGCTGATCACTACGCCTCCTCCAACTGCACCCGTTGCAGAGCTGACGGTTGCCATCCCCGTTCCAGTTCTTAGCAGCACAGCAAAGGTATATCAGTGCTTCAGTAGCTGTGGTCTATGAAAATATCATGTAAAAGGACATGAAGAAAGAACTAATATAAAAACTAGGTTTTAGGGCGCAGGGATCGAGCGCATCAACCCCATTTCTAGTTATCATACTTTAAAAAAAATGTATTAAAATAAAACAATGTTTTAAACTTAGAAAAAGTCTGGTAAAATCCATCCATCCATCTTCTAACATGCTTATCCCTATTGGGGTCATGACGGGTGCTGGTGCCCATCTCCACCTGTCAGTGGGCGAGAGGCGGGGTACAGGTGGTCAGTCTATCGCAGTCTGGTAAAATCATAAAGATAAAAAATATGGTTGAAATAAAGTCTGCCATCAACAAGTTAGTTAAATCAACAACTGGTTAACTGGTATGGTAAATGGTAAATGGCTTGCACTTGTATAGCGCTTTATCAAGTCTGACAACCCCATAACGCTTTACACTACAACCAGTCCTTCACTCACACATGATCACAAGGTGTCCCTTTGTAGAAAAAATATTTTGCTGCGGGTCGTACGTTGCTGCTGCCGGGTGGGCGCGTCCCCGCTCCATAGGCAGGCAGGGTGGTAAAACTCAAATGTACGTAATGCAAGAATCAAAGGAGTTCTGTAACTCAAAGACCACAACACTGAAAATGTACATCCTTAATCAGAAAGCTCCCCCAGATTTTAACCCTGCCAAGGAACCTGTGGTTAGTTCTCAAACAAACTGTGATCCACCCCAGGCACCTCTACAACAAGGGTGGGTCACTCTGGGTCGGGATTTGCCCCAGATGTTGAGCAAACGAAGTTACGAACAGGTTTTGGTGCGGCCTCTTCAGAAAAATCTGATCCGCATTATGAAATTCTTTTAATTCGATTCAGAATTACCAAAAAGCATGTAAAAAAAAATATATTAATACTAATACCACAAAATAAATGTGTTACTTGAAATATTTGCTGATTTATCAAATTAACAGTATGCAATAAACATCTGCATGTTGAAGATAGTGTTTTAATGGCAAAATACAGCACAGCAGCTAGTAGACAAAACCCGCTGGTCGTCAGAAAGAGGGAGGGAGGTTGATACAGCAGAACAACTATTAGATGGAACAGGACCGGAAATGTGGATTAAAGAGAATAATAAAGTTGTTCCTTTAATGGAAAACTGAGTTTGCTTTAGTTGAATCCTCCCTGTTAGTTGGTACGGGGGCCGCTGTGAAGACAGACTGGATGTGAAATTAATTTGTATTTCAGCTGCTCTACATGATCATGGCTTGCAGGGACCACAGACAGAACCAGATAGAGCTGCAGCCACAATTACCCACCCATCCATGACACCATCGGAAAACCATGGTTGCAGAGCATCCAGCTGCGGTAAAGACCAACATCGGCACACACAGGCACACGCTGGGACTGCGTTTCAATCAGCTTCGGATAACTTCACAGTATTAATCTCGGGCAATATTTCTCCACAGGACATTTGGAGATGGAAACATTGTTTTTTAAAATGAAAAAAGTTATTAAACGTATACCAGCGCTGTAGTTTTTGTTTTCAGTTCTGTGGAAAACGTGTTGATAAATCATTTTTTTTCCCATCCTCGCTGCCAAGATGGTCCCACATGGTTTTCTGTTAACCATGAGGCGCGGGATATTGGTAGGAGCAGGTTGGGCTACTGGACCACGACACGGTAGGACCTGGAAAGATTGCTTGGAAGGACTGATTGAAGGAGACTAACAGCCACATAGAAGACCACCGGGAGGAAGAGAATGCACGCAACAAAGAAGTAGCTGGATTAAACGCTAACTATCGAAATGATCAAAATATTGGTTTCATCAGATAACAGGGCAACAGAGAAATGGTAGAATTAGTGTCTCTTAAGTATCTCAGGTGCTGGTGCCTCCTCTATCTCTACACGCTGAACCTTTGTTGTCATCCTGCACCACCTCGACCACCAAAGGTGTGATTCGGCTCACCTGCTAAACATGACAGGTTCAGACTACAATGAGCAATCAGGTCTGCAGAGGGTTATCAGGGCTGGAAAAGGGCAGCTAACATTACTGCACAGCCCACACATCCTGCCAGGGGTGGTGCTAGCCATTCGGGTGCCCTAAGCACAAATGCTTTCTGAGCAAATAGGAGAGGACAGGAGGCGGAGTGGACCCTCCCTTACTTTTTAAGAACGGGGGAAACAGTGGAAACAGAAAATTATAAATAACGTTCAAACTACAGTGCAGACGAGGCCCAAACAGTATGAAACTGAGTGCGTTAATACAGCACTCGGTAATTTTCGAGTGGCAATGCCCCAACAGGACCTTTTAAAAATAACACTGTTGTAAACGCAGCTACGGCACACTGTCACTATCGAAGGAGCTGGAAGACACAATGTCGTACAAAATGTCAGAAGACACGAAATGTCAGAAGAGATGGGTAGTATTTTACATCATCTAATATATGGTAAATGGTAAAATGGTAAAGGGCTTATACTTGTAAAGCGCTTTAACTAGTCTGTCGACCTCAGAGAGCTTTACACTACAATCAGTCATTCACACTCACATTCACACCCTGACAGTGGTGAGCTATGTTAGTAGCCACAGCTGCCCAGGGGCAGTCTGACAGAGGCGAAGCTGCCATGCATCCATTGATAGTACGGCTGTTAAAAAATCTATTTTCATATTAATTGCTAAAGATCAATCCATATAACCAAAGATCAATTTAAAAAAAAAATGCTTTTTCCACTGTGAGGTTAAATGTGTGAGCTGGCATTTCTGGCTCACACTCCACTCCAGGAGGTGATTTTTTAATGTCATATTTTTAATAACACAGCAGTTTAGTGTCCAAATAGCAGCTGTAGATGTCTCTGGCATCCTCTGTTTTCTACCCTGGATCTGTTTGGGTATTCTGCTCCTCAGCAGGTTTTGAAAGCAATTATCTCAACAGTCAGCCGCCATTAAATATCATTACTTTATTGATTTGCTGTTAAACGTTAATATAATACTAGTATCAGTATGTTGCAGAACATAGTCATGTAATGCAGGTAACAGCTAAAAAAAATGTAATACCAGCAATCCAATTTGAGATCGGACTGAAAAGAACCGATTCTTTAAATTTGAATCTGTTTGATAGGGCCTTCGGGTCATCTGCCTTGTTGGGTCTGGTGTCCCTCATCTTCCTCTTGACAGCAGCCTATAGATTTTCTAAGCCTCAGTTTACTCCTTGTGAAAGTATTATCATTTCAATATGCTTGAACTCTGTGAACAACCATCTTCTTCAGCAATGACCTTTTGTTGCTTCCCCTCCTGGTGAAGCGTGTTGAAGACTGCAGCCTGCAGACAGAAGTCAGCAGGCCCCCCCCATCATTGTGTCGCCTACTGACCCAGAGTGAGAGACCGTTTAAAGAATCAGGAAACCCTGGTGTTTTTAGTTGATTAGCTAACTAGACTGGGACACCATGAGTTAATTTAGCTTTCTGAGACACTGATGTTTGGGTTTTCATTGTCTGTAAGCTGTACTCTTTAAAAATACAAGTAACAAAGGCTTGCAATATATGAATCTATGTGTAATGATGAGATAAATTTTCAGTTTCTGAAATGATTTGCAAACATTATCGTACTGTCACACAATATTCTAATTTTTTTGAGAAATCGTAGCAAATACTTGTGCAAGATACTGCATGAGGGTTTATTTAAGGTCAACCTGTTTTTCCAGAGTGACCACAAAAACATTCCCCCTTTCAGTCTCCACACCTTACTCAGCTCTTTAGCCCTTCAGTGGTGAATTGATGATTTCATTTACAAGACATTTGTATTTCAGGTACTCATGGTTCACTCGTGGTTTACATTATTTTATTCTATGAACAATGCTACAGAGAACGCCCGTTCTTGGAATCCATGCTACAAAATAATATCAACTTCAAACACAATTGGACAATTACTAAGAAAAGGAAGATAAACGAAAAAAAGTGACTTGGTGTTCCTGTGAGCCACTCCCCCCCCCCCCCCCCCCCCACACACACACACACACAAAACAGGGTAAAAATACAGAAGTTCACTAGCCAAAGCACAAATATGTGAAGGTAGGCACAGAACACCGTAGCTTAAGAACATTTATCACCACCGACCAGACGCAACCAGAAGGAAGGCAGAAATCCGGCACAGGGACTTACCAGATCACTTTCCTCCTGCCACAAAAACACGGCTTCTCAAACAAGAGCAGGCGCTAAAACATTTACCCACACCTGAACCCTCCCATCCACCCGTCTGCTGGCTGCTGTGAGTCTTGGCTCACCTGAACAGACCTGAAACTCGAGTTTTTTTGTTTTCCGCCTCCCTAAAGACTCATGGTGCTCCACCCTTTTCACTTCACAAGCTGCTCATGTGCAAACAGAAAGAGAGTAACCGTTGTCAGCTTCCAGGGAGCCGACCAGTGAAAGATGTTTTAACATTTTAGCTACCATACAACCCTTCAAATATAAAAACCTACTAAGTCCCTATACTACCTGAGTCTGATTTAAAATTACCACTAAAAGAACATCATATTGCTTCCTCTTCTTACCATGCACTTCTGATAGATGTAACAACAGCATTTTACCACTAGATGGAGGAATATACCCATTAAATCAGGGATCACCAACCTTTTTGAAAGTGAGAGCTACTCACTGAGCTATATAATACGCTGGAGTGCTGATTTTACCGAAAAACTGAAGTCACTGGCCGCCATCTTGCTACTCCCTACTCTCACAGAATCCCATAGGATTTGGTTGCAACAACAAGCAGTTTTCTGGCTGTGGGAAAACGTTTCACATGTAATTCTACCAGTGGATGTACTAACACTATCAACTACTAGGAAATTATATGCTGAAATATTTTACATGATATTCATATTAAATATATATATATATGTATATATATATATATATATATAAGTATGTGTATATGTATATATGTATATGTATATGTAAATATATGTTTTTGTACATTGTTATCTATATATTTATAAATGTTAAACATATATATTTAAATGAATAAAAGGCAAAATATTTCAGCACATGACTTTCTCAGTACTTTATATTGTTAAAACATAACATAAAAGTATATGGCATTTGACATTTTAAAAGTTTTAAGCCCCCCATGAACATGAGAAAATCCTCATTATTCGATGCTGTAGCGCACAAATTCCCTAGTTACTGGAGGAAAATAGGGAGTACCAATATGGCGGCTGGTGGCTTCAACGCGACTCGTTCAAACAGACGGCGATTAGCACTCCAGTGTATTATATAGCTCAGTGGAGCTACTTCATTGGTACTGTCTCATATGAAGGGTTACCTGTACTGACCTTTGAACTAAAGAGTATGAGCTCACCATAACTTGGTGTAACATAAACATGTTTTTTTAATGCTTTTAAATCTATGTAAATACAAGTATGATTAAAAAGGAAGAGCAACTGAATAAAGTGGCATTTTAAACTGGACTGTTGCGCTATTTTTTGAACAGGCACCATGTTGGTGACCCCCAGGTGAAAAAAAATCCTAGTTTCAGTGCTGTTGAGGGACACAATCTGATGTAGCTCAAAGGAATAGTAAACTTAATGTCAATTTCCACTAATGCTTTTCAAACTAGCCCAGTGTGTTGGAGACCTTTGGATGACATCCTGGTGTCAGGAAGGGCAACAAAGAACCCACTTCTCTGCCAGAAAACCTCAGTCTCAGAAAAGTCGCAGGCTTGGCTTGTGGGTGAACAGGGTAAAATATTTTCCTAAATGTAGCTCTCCCATCAGACTCTGGGACATCTGAAACCAGGACTATCCACAGAATAAACAGGGGATTCCTGCCTAGACCTGTGTCATGCAGACACAGAAGCATTCTGAGACCATTCATGTGTGGGTGAAAGTATGAGCTGGATTATTAGCTAGGGACGTTGGTGGGTTATTATGGGATGTTAATGGCTCGTAACAATCTGTTCACGTTAGCTCCAGCTTCATAAGAATGACCACATGACGGTCTCTCCAAATGAACGCTGTATGAAACGACGGGATCATTTCAGAACAAAATACATTTACTACTCCAACATCCTTAAACATAAACTGCTAAGCTAGCTGCAACGTTAAACGGACACTTCTCGCTGAAAATGAACACAAAAGCACTTCCTGTTTCAGTCATTCCGAAGGTGAGCACCATTTATTTACTTACTACAAATAAAGACTTGAGACTTAGCTTGGATTAGGAAGAAAATGATTTGCTAACATCTCTGTGGATCATGACAGGAGAAGTCCACATAGTGACAAAGCAAATTCCTCCCCATATACAGACAATATAAACTGTCAGCTTCTGTCAACTCTGACAAAGATAACATAGTTTATTGTTGACAACTGTTGACTCTTGGATGCATCTGTAATATACAACTTTAAATTTAATGGCATTTTAAGCTGTATGCCAAGTTCACATTGAATTTGTCACCATGCAAAGGTTTCACAAAATTCAAATCCAATGCTTATGACTTTTATGTCATGTCAGCTATAAACCTAGAAGCTGAGTGATTTTTGTTGTTTCATCTTTACCGGTGAAGGCTTCAGCACTTAAAGTGTTTTTGTACAATGGGTACACGTATGATCAAGCTTCCCTTGTCTTATTAGGGAAAGAAAGGGTCGCCTGAAGGTCCACTTTATAACTCTTAAGCATATCATATGTCAACATAAAGGGGGGGAAAGAGCATGCGGTAGCACTCACCTGAGCATTGCCTCAAGAAAAAGTGACTGGTAGCAAAATCAAGGGGACAAAACCTTTTTTCTTTTTAAGTAGTAAGCTTTGCATAGCTTTACTAAGAAACAATGTTAACCGGTCCGCCCGGGGGTTGGCATTTTTATACATGCAATACAAATAGGGGTTAATGTACCTATAGGCCGTGTGAGCAACAATAAAGGGCCATGTTTTACCCTGGTGTATTATAAGGGTGTGTTCTGATGATCCTGTATGGGGGACCTATATAGCTAACATTCTTTGTGTTTGGCAGGAAATGCATAAAAAACTACTCTATACTAAATAAGTTTGCATTACCTCTTATGTCTGAGTCGTGGAGAATTAAATGTGTCATTAAGCTTTGGGGAAACTCCTCTGAGAAGTTCTTTTGAAGTGATTACTCCACCCTTGAAATTAAATCCCAAGATCAAAGTAAACGAGTAAAGGTCTTAGTTGATAATGCTGGGATAGCCTGGGCTTTTCCTGTTTGGACTGTTGTATTGTCAGCATCTGCATGCGTTCATACAAACTGGATCCGGTAGGTCTCAGCTGTCTGAACTCTGCCAGGGCATCCTCATAGAGCACATTTTTGGTAACAGCAATATGAGCCTCTTTCCTACTATTATGGCTACTACGGGTGTAACAATACGTCGATCCACATCGGTATATCGATGAAATGATTAATGATCCAATTACATCGATGCAAAATAGAAATATCGATCCATATCATCATTTTTAAAGACACACTTCTATTTTGAAATTCACAAAACATGAGACTAAAGAAAATATGTGATCTAATATTATATATATTTTGTTTGTTTTTTTAGAACCACTACCTTGTAGGGAGGCTGAGGGAGTGAGATCGATGCTGAGGATGCTCAATGCTCGTTTGATATTTCTTCCAAAGAAGGAAACTGTGTGGATGGAAAAGCCATCTCTGTTGCTGATTTACACCCGTGTTTGTGACTGGAACAGGCCTGGGACTTATATGTCGAGAATTAGTGGGACAAGTGGTCCTACCTCAGGGGGCATTGTAGGTCCAGCTACAATGAAAGGGCCAAAGAAATGTGATGTAGAAAATTATGTGATATGTGGCTAGAAAAGATTTCTACTCTGTTTCAGAGCTGTCATTGTTTTTGTCCCAGGAAAGATGCTTAGTTGGGTTTGTTGTCCCTTACCTCACATTACGCTGGCACTACTGGTAATGATCCCCCATAAATTTTGCTTCACCTTGATAGGCAAAACTGATTCTTTGTTCTTGGCCTGTGATTGACCCCAATTACCTTGAATTGGGTTTCCCCACAACCCGACAGTCTCTTTCAAAAGTATGTATGCCCCTGGAAAAAATTCACATCTTCTCCAGTTACAAACACAAAGCTTAATGTCTTTGTCTCAGATTTTATGTAATAGACTAACACAATGTAGTGTACATTTGTGTAGTGGAATTGATGCATAGTTAACCGTCAGGTGTTTCGTATAAAAATCTGAAAAGTGTGTTGTGCATTTGTTACATGACTGCTGTTTTCATTGGTCAACATGGCGGCCAAATGGCCAATCACGTCAGGGCCGAACCATTGTGTGAAAACAGAGAGGGATGTAGCGAGTGTAGCTGTGAGTAGAGGGTGAGTTTGTTAGGCTGTCCTGTGAATAACTACGAGGGGCAGGAGAAAACTGCATCTGGCTGCAGTTTAAAGACGGAGGAGACAAAGCAGAACTCCTTCAATGCAGAATGAAAATCATCTAATATATCTGTTAATAATTGCACAATATTTTCTTTCTCTTCTGCTGTACAGCAGAACTTTAAATTTAGATTATTTTTTATATTACCGGTATTTAATCTTGTGTGTAAGTCTGGTGTCTAGGTCCCCCTGTCTTTGCCACTGGCACACCTGAATTTCCTCACTATGAGACTGTAAAGTATTTTTATTCTCTTAAATATAGATAAGAAAGCTTTTTTAAAAAAATGCAGTATTTATAATGCCTTTATTTAAATGAGTTGTTTACTTCTTTGATGAATGTGTAATTATTTTTATTGTCTATTTGTGGACTAAGAGTTTAACTTAGCCCTGTAGTACACTCGAAGAGTTCTGTTTTATATGAATAGAATTATGCTTTTTAGTCTAAAAAGATAAGCGAAAGAAGACGGACGGAGTCTAAAAGAAAATCCAGAACGCGATATGCAAATGGGCTTTTTTTGTTTGTGAAACACTACAGAGACAGCTGATATATTGATGTTAAACCAATCAGAGAGGGCTGAGCTTTTAACATTTTGATCCTAGAACCTTTAAGCTGCAGATTTGTCCTTGTTATTCAATTATTTGCCAGTCAGCATTGTTTTATTTATTTGTTATTTGTATTACTTAATTACTAAAATAAGCGTAATTATGTGAAAATTATGCAGAATGTGTCAATTATTTATAGATTACTCGAGTGATCGTCGCAATAATCGATTACTTAAATCATTGTTTATGACAGCCCTACAATTACAAGTTCATTTTAGGTAATTACTAACATCAAATCAATCAAACTTTAACAGAGCTACATAACCCCATCTTTCAGAAGTCCTTTCCTTGCTTTGTCTCTTCAGCATCCCTAACCTATTTCTGATTCAGAATCAGATTCTGGTAGTTTTTCTTAATTATTTAAATCTTATTAAATGCTTATCCCCCAATCCTTTAGGTGTAAATGCTGTTCCCTCTGTAGTGATGCTACAGTGAAAACTGCATGATCGTAGGTTCATTTCGAGCTTTTTAAGAAGTGTACGCTTACACAAACACCCAGGATGGGTTTTTTTTTTTTTGTCAAACTCATTGATTTCATTTCATGCTGCACTAATATAAAGATTTTACATATGCTTCAAAATAAAGAGCATGCAGATGTGTGCATTGTTCAAAAGATATAATTTACAGAAAATAAATGTCTTTCCCTACAACCATGGACACTTTGGGATGATTTGATGTATTGTGTTTAATTCAGGAGTTATTTAACATCCAGCTTAGAACAGCTCAGGACGGTTGAGCATCAGAGCACAGCAGCCATGTCAAGGTAAAAAGCCGCATTGCCAAAAAGCCACCTCTCAGGGGATTAGTGAATTAATGTCCCTATTTTTAGAATGGGTTGTGTCTATCACTTCTGACTTAAGTGAAACTGTGCCAAATTGTCTGCTTTCCAAGGTCTTGACATGATCTCAAAGTGTCACTAAAGTTGGTCTTTAATTCTCATTGGTACGAAAACTTTATTCCAATTTGCAAGTCTATTTTTACCAATAACACAGCTAAATTCTGATTCTGCTCTTTGAAATAGAAAAATGGTACATTGAGCTAGAGGACTAAAGGTATGAGGGCTTGAGTGTGATAGTTGCCTAGGGTTAAATAGTCCACCACTTAAAGTAAAAGGCCACTGTTGCATTTCCTTTCCCACAGGTATAAAAATCTGTAGGCTCTGAATACATGGCTAAAAAACTAAAGAAACACCTTTTAACCAGAGTATAACATGAAGTAAGTAGAATTCCTGGAATATTACTCTGGTCAGTTTAGTAGCAAAGGGGGTTGTTCATCAGTATTGGGTGTTCTGGTGTTAATGAAACTAACAACTGGTTCACTAAAGGGGCAACAATGAGACAGCCGACTGAACCTGGAATGGTTCTGCACATGGAGTCCACAGACTTTTATCACCTCATCTTTTCAGTAGTCCTGTATTTGACCAAGGTCAGTGTCCCTACTGACATTTTTCAGACATGATTTCAGAATGAGGCAATATATGGGCCTGAAAGAGGTTGCACAGGCAGTCCAACTCCACCAGGACGGTGCATCAAGATGTGCCATAACCACAAGGTTTGTTGTGTCTCCCAGTAGTCTCAAGAACATGGAGGAGATTCCATGAGGCAGGCGGTTAAACTAGGTAATAAAGGGTTTCTTAACCCAGACACCAGTCCTGGTCAGGACCGGTATAATAATACATACAGAAATAAATATTAATTAATAAAATGTATTATTATTATCTGCTCCTTTGTGGAAGGACAAACAGGATGAGTACTACTAGAGCCCTACAAAGTGACCTCCAGTAGGCCATGAAAGTCTCTGAACAAACCGTTAGAAACGGACTTCATGAGGGTGGTCAGAGAGCATGACGTCCTCTAGTAGCCCCTGTACTCACTGGCAGAACCATGGAGCTTGGCTGGCATTTGACAGGAAACATCAGAATTGGCAGATTCAGCACTGGTCAGATTTGTTGTTAGTACTTTAAAATAAAATCTGTCCATCTCAGCCGCCCTGGCCCCATTTACACTACCCTTGTTAAACCGATCCGAGCCGAGACCAGTCCGAGCTTGGATCAGTTAACCAAGCCGAGCCTCGTTCTGACGACCGTTTACACACCACCTATCTCGGTTCCTTGGTTGCTCCTCGTCTCCTAGTGACGATCTGCGGTACTGCTGCTCTCTGGGACTGAAGGCGGTATCGAGCAAATCAAAATGGCGGCGCCCGTAACATTCAGGATGTTATGGTTAGACAGAGTCAGCTTTTGGGAAGTGGATAAGACAAACAAACGTTTAATAAGGATTTACAGACGCAGGAAACAACAACAGACACTGATGTTCATCACACTGCTAAGCAGAATCATCACTGTAAATCGTGTGGCATGGTAAGGAAGCTAGTATTATTATGAATGTCTGAAATTTGTCTGAATGGAGTGTGAATCGGGACGTGCAGCCAGACACGCCGGAAAAACTGCGGACAGTCAGCTGACTGTAAGGGCATGACGCGGTCTGCTCATGCACTATTTGTCAGATAACCGGAACAGAAAAAAAAACAGTCCGAGACCACACCTGGAACTGGTCTGCATTTAGCGCAGTCCGGTTATGTCTGCTTACCGTTTACACTCGAGAGTTATCTCAGTTACCGAGCTTGGCCTGGTCTCGGCTCGGTTAAAAAAGGGGTAGTGTAAACGGGGTATACTCTCTTCTGCGTGTTCTTCATTGTCTAACTGCCCAGAAGTCGGGTTGTGTTCTCAACATCTGATTGAGAGTTTTTTTTCTACAGCTGTATGGAATAGAAGTTAAGCCCACTGGAGAAAGGGTGATTGATTTTCAGTCCTAGTGTTTATCTGAATGATCAGAATGTTATGAATTTGAAGATGGATTACTGGGAATATTGACCAAATGAAGGTCCTCTTGAGAAGATGAAGTCTAGTATCTCCAGCAGTCCCTGTAGAAACATTTTCACAGCGTCTTGAAGTTGAAGTCTTCAGTGAAATGCCATGACCATTTTGATCCTATATTTATATTCCCATACTCCATAAATACTCAAAATACTGACACCCATGTGGAAGTGTAGTTTCAGTGAATTCTGATGAATACTTAAAGAACGCTGAAAAAAAATGTGTTTTGTTTTTTATTTTGTTTAGATCATGTAATGGCATCAGCAACATAACACGATACAGCATGATGATTCAGACGTTATGGATCTGCTGCAGGTGTCATCTACCAGTATGTGAAAACCAGTTGGTATACAGCTGTTAGCTCTACACCCAAGTGTTGCATGGATGTCACTTTGCCACTTCTAGCTCTGACAGATGAATTGTAGTGGTGAAAGGTGAATTATGTTGTTGTAGCCCCAACTGTCAGTGAAGTGCTGTCACTGTGTTGTTGTGAAGTTTGTCTGGGCCGTACACACAATCTGACACACACAAAGACACTGATCAGTATCTTTGCTTCTCCTGTTCTCCTCATTCTTTCATTCTCTCTTCTTTCCATCTCCAGCTCTATTAATTACACATTATTAAATTATGCAATGGGCTGTCCTTCACTTCCTACAGATACCTTGTCCTGTAAACACACACAGCAGGCAGGTTCATGTGTGTAAGCATGCTGAACAAGTGTCCAGAGCTGGCTTTACCCTGTCAGCCTCTCTGGCTGTTGCATCACAGCTTTCTGATCTACTTTATCTCATCTGGCCTTCTGTCAGACCAGCTGTCTCCTTCTTTGTCTGACATGTTTCACTGCTGGCCCTGCCAGTGCACTCCAGGTAGAGTAATTCACTCACATGCTATCTGCTGAGGATGAAGGTTATTAAACCTCTGTGACATTTAGGACTGGCAGATTAGCGAGGCTTACGCCGCTCTGCTTTACCCTCTGCATGGCTCTCATCATTGCTAGTATGTGCGTGTTTGCTCGCTGCACAGTTTTCTGAAAATCCATCATTTACTTAATGCTGTAAAAGCTGTTTCAGAACGAATATTCCACGTATGAGTTTTATTCAGGCACTTTAACTATTAAAAAGCCTCCACAGCCTCCACAACTGCCTTCTCTGTCATCGTGTCTGCATTACAGGGTTCTGGTTTATTTTTCCGAGCTGTGCCTATGATCAAAATGTAAAACCAATTTCAAAATAGGTTTCTTTGAACAGTTTACAATTTAGGACAGTCAGGTCATGTTTTCAGACATTTTGTTTTCATTCACACCCTTTTCTGACTCTTCAAACATCATCTGATTTTCACTGCTCGCGCTTCAGGTGCTGATTTGGACCGGAATGCTCCTGACGTGCGTATCAGAGTGCTTTCACAAACTCTGGTGCAAATCAAACAACTGAAATCTGGTCCACCTGTAGACTCCGTTCTCAGTTTGCCTGGAGGGCGACCCTGCCGCAGTCCGCTCACGTTGAAAAGCAAACAACTGTTGAACCAAAGACTGGAAGTTATATCTCCTCCAGATTTGACTTGACAAGGATATATATGTGATGAGACAGACAGATAGACAGATATCTTAAACCTTCTCTCTGCGTCTCTCTCAGAATTCACTTAATCTATACATAACCACATGTTCATATCTTACAGCAAACGGTTTGCAGCTGTATCCATCCACAAAGAAATGTTATTCCTATCCAGAATGAACACTGTGGATGGCTGAAGATGAATGAATTGGAAAATATTATTTCAGATATAACTCCTATAGGAATTAGACACGGGTGTTTTTTTTTGTTTGAAGCCAAAACAACTCATCCCATTAACTTGCTGCTCTTGAAGCGCTTTGTGATGGTGAGTCAAACAAGCAGCTGTTCCTGCTGCGGCCAATCGGACCGCTGAACTAAGAAAAACAAACATTAGCTATGATTACATGCACAAAATTTGCTGATTGGATTGAAATGTATTTGGATTAAAAAACAAAAAAAATATTCGGCTTGTACCATTTATGTGGGCACACAATCAATTAATCTAATCATAATGTGTATTTATATGCACTGGCTTTATTCAAAATAGAACCACTCTGACATGCACAGTTATCAAAATTCCCTATAATAAAAACCAGAAGAAATTCCGTATTTGCTTAACAACAAAAAATGGTAAACAGAGCAGTAGTGTACGAGTTTGTTTGTCTTCTGAGCGTCAAGACTATAATTATGATTGAGTTGTTACTGAGTAAATAATAATTTTAAGCTCTTTTAATATCTCAAATAGAAAGGTTGTATCGGGAGCCCTGACAGTTTTGTTTCCATGACGTATTTCTGCCACTCAACAACGCAGAAATACATCACGTTTACGTGACATTCATTCATGGTGATTGGATTGTCAATAGGCATAAACCCTCTCACTCGGAATACAATTTCATTCCGATTGAGCTTAATCCGATCACAATATTCTGATTGGTGTGTTTACATGACACATTTTTGTTCCAATCAGCCATTTATTCCCATTATTTTGTCCATGTAAATGTAGATATAGATTTTAAAGGAGTTATGGCTGAGACCCAAATCTATGGAGAGATACACAAAAAACATTTCAGCAGCATGTAACACCCACTAAAGCACTGTAGTCACTGTTGTGGAAATGGATTAAGTTCGGAACTACCAGGATTCTCCCCAGATCTGTCCGTCTGACCTGACGGAGTAACCTGTAAAGAAGGGTCTTGGTTAGAGAGTTCACCAAAATCAGATGGTCGCTACTGGTGCAACATTTCTAATGCAATCCGAAAATATGACTTTAATGGTAGAGTGACCAGACAGAAGCCACTCCTCCCTAATAGTAGCCCTGTTTAAATTCTGCCACAAAAGCACCTTAGACATTCTTGAACCACGACTAATAACATTTTCCGGTCTGATTAGAAGAGAATATCACAGCAGCAGAGTACGCTATGAAATGATGAATCTGCCGGCTATTCCTCTAACGCCACAATGACCTGAGGCACACAGCAGAGATAACAAAGGAGTCACTTCAGTGGCAGACTGTGGATGGACCATTCAACGACTCTGGCATTACTCTGGACTTAAAGGTAAAGTGGACAATGTTTTTCGGCTTCGAGTTGGGGGGGGGGGGGGTATTGCCTTACCTAGTGGTTGGCCCACATGCCAATCATTGTAACATGGCTGATAATCACAAGAAGCAAAATGTCTTCCAAGTTTATGAGAAGAAGAAGGCCTCAGAAGAAGGAAATAAGACCAGAGTGGATTTGGGAGATTCAGGTAGGTAGAATGGTCTTGCACGTGCGCAGCTATTCAAAAAGTGACTTTCCAGAAAAGCTGTCCACTATACACTTGATTCTAATTTAACTTCTCAGGAAAGACGTATAAATAAGCTGTCAAAGCATCTTACTTAAGCTTCTAGAGAAGTACCCAAGAAGACTTGGGGATGCGATTACTGTGAAAGCTGCTTCAAGCTTTGGGTGTGAGTACCTATGAATCCCAAGTTAGCAAGCTTTGGTTAAAAATGTTTTACATCTTTCTAAAAAAGCTGTTTTTGCTATTATCATGGGGCAATGTTTGAAAAAAATAAATGAATATGAAATAACTGTGAATACTTAATGGTGGTACTGTGTGTGTTTGTGTGTGTCTGTGTGTGTGTGTGTGTGTGTGTGTGTGTGTGTGTGTGTGTGTGTGTGTGTGTGTGTGTGTGTGTGTGTGTGTGTGTGTGTGTGTGTGTGTGTGTGTGTGATACATAGATAGATAGATGCTGGAATGTGTCAGCAGAGACTGATAGCAACTGTTCCTCCCCTTCTTGGTTAATGGGTCAGAGAGAGACAAAGAGCCGCTGTGTCTGCATGGGAACCAGAGGGGAGAGATGGGACACGGACAAAGACGTTGAAGAGGTGTTAAGACCAGAAACTGCCCACAATGGAGAATGTGCAACCAGTGTGTTACATGACTGCTGTTATTATGCCTATGTTGTGTTTTAGAATCAATCATTTGATTGAAACTACACTGTCAGCTAGATTTAAGGATGCTTTCTTTAGATATTTTTAGTTAATTTAACTAAGATTTCATCAGACATGACAGGCTGGAGATGATGTTGGTGTTGCTTATGGATACTGGCTTTCGTGCACACACATGCATCCTTGTACATAGTGAGACCCGTGCCTTGTCTTCCATTCATCTTCAAGCCTTTATATGGCCTAAACCTGACCATAGCCCTCATCCTAACCTTCACGGAATTATTCCCAAACCTAATTGACACCATGGGCATACCGCTAAACCGAACCCATAGCCCAGAAAGAAAGGAAAGGTCCTCTCTTTACATAAAATCCTCCCTTTACTAGTAAAATAAACTAGAATTGTTCTCAATCAGCTGTACAAGAACACACAGACATGTTGGTATGTAGGACCTTCATTGACTTTCATACATTTTCTATTGCTTTCTATCCCCTAACACACACACACACACACACACACACACTCACTCACACACACACACACACACACATATTATTTGCAGCTTAATCCCTTGGTTAAATCTGCTTTAAGAGATACTCCTGGCTCTTGCTAGACTTTCTTGGGCAGTCTGAAGCTGTCCACACAACAGATGAACTTCTCTGCCCAAAGTTGCTGATGACTGACTAAATACTAGATTTGAGTGTAATCTTACGAGCAGCAACATTCTTGCTTCTTGAGATGCAGAGCAATGATGACAACATACATTTCCTCGCACGGGCGACTAAAGAAGAACAATTTCCAGTACAACGCCCTTTTGAAGGAAGCATTCCGCTGTTATTATTCAGTCAGAATAACACTGTGATATACAGATTAACACCTTCCCCCTGAGCTAGCCATAAAATGGCTGAAATGACACAAACCATTGGCTAAAACACAATAGACAAAGTGTTTGTGCTTATGGTCATTTGCATTGACTTTTAAATGATTGCTTTTCATGTAATCATGCTTCATAACAACATAAACTAATGTCATGTAATGAAGCCTAAGGAGTGCTGTGCAGGCCTCTGGAAGGAGCCTTTGCTCTCTTTAGAGTTTTAGGCAGTTCAGCGTCGGGGAACGGTGCAGAATCCAACAGAAGAAATGATGCTGGGATTAAGTGCGATGTGTGAGTTCCTGTCAGACGGAACTCTAAGTGTATGGAGAGCTGACAGAGCAAGTCAGAACAAGAATGGATTTTAGCTAAATCTGAGCATCCGCTGTATTTAGTGCCATAGGACATTTGATCTATTCAATGTCATTCCTTAATGGCAAGGCATCAGTCAATGCTGCATCACCACCTTGATTGTTCATTTGCTGTTTCTAAACCTAACATGAATAACAAATACTTTATCCTTTTTAGACTAAAGAAGCAAAGTATAAAACGACTGAAAGGTAAACTTTTATCCAAGTTTCATCAAACTGAAATCCAGCCAGCGTACTGCAGAACAAAACCGGCTGGTTGGTATCACTTCAGACCAGCAGGTTCTCCGCTGATTTTCTTTAAGGCTAAAACAAGGGATTGCTAAATACTTCATTAATGGTTCCCCATTTGCACAGAATCGCTTGATGCTTGGGGCTGTACACTGAAATCTAGGCCTGGACGAGTTCTTGCATGCAGTAATTGGGCAGACTCTAGGACAGCGCTTAAATTTAGAGGAGAAGGAGAACCACAGGCATTAACAGCAGTTTAAGCTAAGGGGAAACTTCCTCCAGCTGGGAATTTGTACAAGTTAAACACACCTGAGCTGGGGTTAAAGAGTAAGTGGATCACATGGGAAAGCCTGTTACTTTTGCTAATCTTAGTTAGATTTACTAATTAACGCATTCCTCGGCTGTGTAAGGCAACGTGTGGACATATTGGGCTGTTTGTCTGAAAATATGAGTGGGTGTAACTCCATTTCCTGGTACCTCACTTGGCATAGGGTTTGGTTGCTTGGAAATGGGGGTGAAGGCATGAAAGTGGGGCAGAGGGGGGGTTTGGGTGGGGGGGGGGGGGGGGCAGGAGAACAATGCTTCAATTGAGAAGCCGAGCAGTGCCCCGACCTCTAAATTTAACACAACCCATTTAAAGACCATCAGCCTTTCAATAGTTAATTGTTATCAATGTACTGAAAAGCTCCATTATGGAACACTACTGAGTCACCAATGTTTGGGATTCTGCTCTGCTTTTCAGGCCTAAGATTCAGTGTTCCTGTAATTGAAGTAATTGGTTACAGTTCCTTTCAGTTATTTGTTCTCTACTTTGTCACGTCTTCCATGGTGGAGAGTTTCATGAGCTGAGAGATGTTTTCCAGCCAATAATAATCCCTATTTGTCTACAACAGCCTGGCTGAGGAACACCTGTCGCCACCTCAACAATCGCGCAGAAAGAGGAGAGTCCAAACGCACAAAGACCCCTGTGCAAACCATCCCTGCCTCTTCATTCACTCCGTGGTGCTCTCGTCTCTACGTTTCTGCAGGTTCCACACACACACGGCGACACGCAGCCGGCACTTCCTCCTCCACTCGAGCAAACCGCTATCTCATTCCAGTAGTAGAAGTTGGCTCGCTTTGCCCCGCTGCTTTGCCCCGCTGCTTTGCCCCGCTGCTTTGCCCCTGAAATCTGAGTCCAGTGGGTTACTAGACACTTAAAAGGAAAAGGAATCAGGACAGGGGGAAAGCGAATCCTGATCAGCTTTCTTGTCTCTGCTCAGGAAAGAATCTCCATAGCGATGGCATGATGAAGATGATGTGCATTAGTTTTCAACTATACGTAGTTAATTAACGTGTATGTCAAAAAGTGACATTTTTTGCTCTAATCTAACTAGGAGTTCAAAAAAGCTTGCTCTGTCTCCCTATAGCTTGTAGTAGAATGCAAAGGAATTTTTTTATGGTTTTCTTTTCGATGGACTTTTTTCTTGCCACTCTATCGGTGCCAGATTTTTGGTTCCAATCGGCAGATTCTTACACATGAGCTGTGAATCTCTGCAGCCCCCCCCCCCCCCCCCACCACCACCACCACCCCGCAAGAGTTACAATTAGACCATTAGCTGCTTTTTTGATTAATTATCTATTTGCCTGTAGGGTTAGGGTCCAGTCAGCATAGACAAAGGGGCATGTAGGTTTATGGCATATCCTGGTTTTTAAGATTTTAACTTGTAACAAATAATAAAACCATTCATTAATTATATATGCATTTATCAACCACACGAGCCCCACTTCTAAATAAATTGAAGCATGTGGTTGTAATATGACAAAATGAGAAGAAAAGTTCAGGAGCTGAGAATCCTTTTTCAAGGTGTATCGTATCAATAAAGAAGGAGACTTGGGCTTAAGCTTTTGTTGAACTTTACTGCATCAATCCGTAGTACAACGTAACCGAGATCATTGCATACGTACAGCAAATGGACAGTACCGACTGAGGTAAATCGTGTGGGTAAATACGCCACACCAGGTAATGAGTTATAAGAGCAAGGTAAAAGGAGAATAAAAGTGGTGATGTGAACCCTGCTTGATAATCCAAAGCTACATCCTCCAGATGTGTTGTGCAATCAAGCCATGAGGAAAAATCTGACTAAAGTTTAAAACTGCTGAAATGTGAGACTTTTACCGGCCCCGAGGGACAGCCCATCACAGCAGGGGGTGCCAGCACTGCAACAAAGCTAAGCTGCGTTTCTCACAGCTTCCTCTTTGCCTATGAGCCCTTGTGAGGAGTGGTTGACACCTTTGAGACAGCCACCTGGGTCTGAATGGGATTTGGACACCCAGAAACATTTGCAGTGCCGGCCAGGCTAACTGTTGCAGGAAAGATGAATGGAGATAGCGCAGAGCGGTTGTAACTCCTTTATTCCATTTATGTGCAGAGTTTTCTGTTAAAAGAACACCAGTGCGCGAATCAACCTTTTAATTATTGTCCTGATATCAGCCGTTTGGTCTGATATTCACTGGACAATCCCCAACAGACCGAGGGTTATTTATTAAACATTAAATAACTTAAAACAGTGCACAATAGCACAACAGAAGTACACTACCAAGAATTTATTTTCAGAAGCAATGTAATTTCAAACTTTTTTTTTGGTTTTCTATTCCTTTCAATTTTACAGGTCATTGCGCTGACAAATGATTCAAACTTTGAGCCTTGCTGATGTGTCATCATGTGACTTGAGCACAGAAGCCTCAGATTGTAAATCCACATTAGGACGTAGTGAATAATAAGGGAGTATAGCTGACAACATCTAATTTTGGATAACACTTCCTCTCTCATTGATCGGAAGGGTGAACTCAATGAGGATGGGCTTTTCCCCCCACAGTATTTGTACCTGGTCCAAAATGTTCCTGTCTTTCTGCCCATATCATTTTTCAACAAGCTAGATGCCTTTACTATGCCAATTATATGGATTTACTAAGCTCATGGACTAAAAATATAACCCAGTGATCAACAGCACGGTGCAAATTTTGAAAAAGATTTAAAATGCTGTCACTGTATTTCAAGCCCTCTCTCCCTCCGTCCTGTGTCGATGGTGCTTTCAACTTGTGGAGAGAATTGGGGATATATCAATTAAAGGACTGTAGTTTACTACATATCTAATTCTCTGTTCAAACTTTCAGGGTTTGTTCTGATACATTTGTAAATTTGCCTAGTGTTTTAAAAGTAAAGTCCACCAGCATTCATCTCTGGGATTTCTAAAGAAACAAAGGACCTACTGCGTGCCCAGAGATGTCTTATATCACACGCATTGATCATTGCCAAGAAACGATCCTGCAGATATGGAAGGGCAAAGACATTGTTGTATTAGGGAGGTGGCTCACAGAGCTCACAAACTCACTTCACCTTGAGAAAATAAGATACATCTAGGACAAGCTGAATGATTTTGGAAATAATTGGCAGCCATTACTCTCTTATCTCGGGGATGTCAGGGGTCAGTGAAGACAGGTCCTGCATGGGTTTGGGACAACCAAGTGTTGTGTCCCCAAAGCTGTTCTTTCATTATTTACTCATCTGTGTTTTTTGTTTTGGTATATTTTATATTTCATTTTGTCTTTCCCGTTAACGCTTCGGTTTACTTACCGGTTTCTCACCCCTTTTGCCTAATTTTTTCATTTTTTTGTTAGGTTGCCTGTTGTACAAATGGGCCATGCCAGACTTATGCCTCATTTTTGTTTTGCAACAATTTTGTTCTTGCGTCAAAGAAATATTTGAAATAACAGGGGGGGGGAAATTAAATCAGACTGGAAACGACAGCAGTACAAAAACATGGATCAGGAGGCAGCCTGCTACTTTAGGTATGACTAGTGCTGTTCCAACACAGGATTTTAGCCATGGCTTTTAGTGAAAATGACAGCAGATATTCCTGTAAACACTGAAATATCTGGAAAATTCACTGAGATGATTCTTGGAAATGACCTCAACCGAAGGATTAATATCCCCAGATAACTCATCAGGGCTTAGTGGAGGAGTACCTGGCTGCTATCTTTACTCTGAAAGAGGGAATGCGGAAATGAAAGCTGTTTCCCGAGTGGTGAATGGTTTTGTGATGGCTGAATACACACACAAAGTCAATAAATCATTACTTTGAGAATCAAGGCATCACAAAGAGCTACTACTACACAGAGCTGCAGAGACTGGAATGCCAACTCCAAGGGCTAATCCTCATTTGTGTCGCCTGTAGCCTCCAATGCTTTATTACTCCTCACACACTTGTTGCTGTCCAAGTCAGCAGCAAAGCTGAAATCATTTCTCCAAGCCTTACTGGGCCTCACAGCTCAAAAATATAGCTGTTAGGATTCAATAAGGAAGTGATGAAATGAATATTGAACAAGTTGCCAAATAGAGTACAGACCGCTGCCTCCAATGTGACAGAAAACATACAGGATACTAAACAAGAGCCTTTTCCCTTAATACGCCTGCTGCGGGGCTGCAAAATATATGGCAAATTTATCGGCGTTGCAATATCATGGATAGCAAAATGCATATGGCAAAGGATTGCCTGGAGTGCGGTAAGTGTTAGCTAGTTATTTAAGCACTCTTCATTCAAGCTCTCAGTACCCCCTAGTATGCTGTAAGCTTGGTGACATTTGTTGTTCACTGCTACATAAAAAGAGAAAATAAAGAGCTGGTAAAGTTGATAAGGAGCTACAGCCAAGTTGTTTCATTGACAAATAATCACAAGTCGGACAGAGGCAACTTTTTCATTAGAACCTTTGTGTTTGAGATGGAAATTATGAATGTTTTCTTAGTAGCTGAACAGACTACACATTATCTGTGGTCTATGTTTGCTATGATCCTAATGCAGAAAGACATCACACTTAATTTGTTCTGTATTTATCACAAGCTATATCGTTATCGCAACATTTACTAAATCGCATATCTCAACTTTTCCCAGTATCGTGGAGCCCTAATCTGCTGGAGACCTGCTTTCTGAGGTCTGGATGCTGGTCGTCGTCTTGACACTCGTGTTGGTTTTGATGCTGATCTCAGTCTCAGCACGGATTTTGGACTCAACGCTGGTCTTGGGACCACATTTTTAAAGTGTTGGTCCTGTGCGGATCTTAAATGGGCCGAGCTCTGGATTCTTCCTCATGTCCAAACAAAACCACAAGAGAAACATCCTTTTTGTTGCTGCTACTTAAGCCGGGCGTACACTGTACGAGTTTTTCAGTCGTGGTACTTATATACATCTCAAACTGTGCGAGGGAACCGCGGGGTTTAAAAGTTCACCGCTCACGATCTGTGCGGCGCGACGCTCGGACGAGACCGGACTGCTCACACTGTACGTCGTGTCCCCTCTGGGACCGCTCACTGTGGTGGCAGAGGCAGGCGAGCGACGGTAGGTGACAGGGACCCAGAGCAGGGGTTCGAGCCCAGCTCTGGCGAAGCCCGCAGGAGGCACCGGGCGTCAGGGGAACGGAGGGGAGAGAGGAGGGACGAGACGCACCGGTGGCCACGCGGCACGGCAGGTCGCCGGCCCGCCCCCCCAACAAGCGGAGGAGTGCCGAAACAGGCGGCCAGCGCGTTGCGGACCGCGAAGGAGTGCCGAAACAGGCGGCCAGCGCGTTGCGCGGACCAGACGGCTCGCCCTCCCCAACACCGGCCGGAGGTTGCTTCAGGGACGCCCGCTTCCCTCCCTCCGCTGGCGGGGACGGAGAGGAGGGGAGGGCGCCCCCTCGTAGCTCTGCTTGAACAGCAGGATGCGCTCACGAAAACCTCACGACAGCCGACTGAATTTCAAACATGTTTGATTTTCACCGATCGTCCGATTCCTGATCTGGAGGTAGTCGTGAGAAGCCAGTCCCCCCTCCTCCCCCCCTCTACGATCAAGCTGAAATTCGGCCGATTCAAAAAATGCTCGCACGACTGAAGAATCGGCCCGAAAAGGGGAAAAACTCGTACAGTGTACGCCCGGCTGCGTGAAGCTCCTGCCTGCATTTAAATAGAAACAATAAAGGTTTTGTTTGAAAACGTAAATGCCACGACATGCACTCCTATGTGCTGAGGATGAGAAGAATGAAGACATTTTCCAGTGCAATACATAAGTGTTTCTCTTTTTTCTGACATTTATATTTACGTACAAGTTCAGGTTCACCTAAAAGTTGTGAATCTGACTGAAAAAGATGCCTTACATGCGTACAGTGCATCTCACAGATGCCCAGTTGGATTGGGGTTCTTAAAGCATTCCTGGACAAATCTTAGCTTTTTGGGAAGGAGCTTTATCCACAGCAATATGGCACCATGATAGGCAAAGAAATTATATTATGTGCTATACATTATACAGCAGTGAACTAGTCAGTTCTTTTACATATACTATGCTCTCAGTTGTAATAATTTTAAATCAACTTAATTGGCACCAATATCCCTTTTGTAGATTTCATTATGCTATTAAATGGGATATTAACAACATTTAGTGGTGAAGTATGACTTTCGAAATACAAAACCTGTCTACAGGTAAAAAGCCTAAAGAACTCAAATGGGAATAACTTGTAATTCTGGAGAGCTGGATTGCAGGTCCACAGCAGCACCTAAGCAGGTAGATGTATCAGATGTAAGGTTTATAAATGTAAGGTCTAAGAACGTTTCAATTATTTTCATTCTGTACAAAGAAAGAAATCGCTCTGTTCTTTCGTAACCATCAGGCACACAATACTCCTCTGTTCCCCAAACACCAAATGGTCCAGTCATCACCCACCATGCAATCCCCCCCCCACATCCACATCCCCATCCCTTCACCACAGTCCATCTCAGTCATTTCCCTTTGTACTTGTCCTGCTCTGCTGATGGTCAGTCAGATTAGCATGCAACCACTGGAAAAAAGACAAACCTCAAAACAGATCCAACAGCTTGGATTCATTTCTGGCTCTGATGACCCCAGAAATAAAGAAAGGAAACTGGGTAGGGAGAAAAGGAGCCATTCTCATGGTCAACACTGAGATGCTGCCTTTACAGGAAAGCAGATAAACTCGAAGCTTTAAAACGAATTGTAACTATAAGCTTATTTAAGTTGTAAAACAAATTACGGTGCGTTTTAGTAATGGTCGAAGGTTTATATCTATATCTGTATGGCTGCTGCCTAGGATCAGATCACCATGTAAAATATAATCTCTGCTGCTCACAACAGACTCAATAACATCCTAATCCTAATGGTTGCACAGGTTCTGATTGGATCATTGACCGTTTACACTGTCCCCAGATGCTAAGGTAACTTGCACACACCTTAGCTACTTCGTTATGCTGCTGCACATTGCATATCGTAGTATCATCAGTTATGGAAAAAGGCTGAAGTCTTTTCCACTGTGCAACACTTATTTAATCTGCTATTTACTTTATCATCTACTCTTGGTGTTTCTTTAGAAATTATTTTAGACTAAACAGGTTTTTTCCCTTCTTTTTCGTTTCTAATAATTGTGTGTAACTGTCTGTGTTTTTGCCACTGTTACACCTGAATTTTCCCACTGTGGGACAATAAAGGAATTCTTAAAAGCAACAGTTCTTCACTGAGCCTCAGCATCAGTGAGCCATCAAACAAACTCCCTGTCCCCCCCGTGACCCTCGATCCCCGCCCTAACTTCACCCTGTGCATCTATTCAAAGTCTATTCAAATCTAAACTACCTCTCAATAGGGCAGACAAACTCTCTGCATGAACACCCTCTCCCTTATGTTATCAAGGACCGACAAAATAGCAAGTTAAAAATACAACACTTTAATCTGACCCAAGCCTGAAAGGCACCAACATAAGGTTACTTAGCAATTAGTGGCCAGCGACAGTTAGAAACCCCACAGATGTCCGTCGCACCCTGAGATACGCATGCGATTACAGCTGTTTGAAATTTTAGGATGTCTTTCAACTAAAGGCCAAAAGCCTAATTACATCTTTGGCAAAGCTGGGTTCCAAACATATCCAGCACACGTGTTGGTTTCAAGTCTTCCTCTCCGTACGAAGGCCAATTTTGGTTTGAGGCTGGCAAATCAGGTTAACATACACTTTTGTTTAGGATGGGGAAAAAAACAAATATGTTTTGGTTTTAACATGTATGACTAGGTAACTCAAAAATGTAAGAACCTGTATTTCCACTGGCTGAAGGAGCTTGGCCATAACGACACTGTTTATTGTTCAAATAAGCAGTTTTCAACAGGGTTATTTACAGTGCAACTGCCCTAATTCCGCTCAACGAGCAACACGGGAATAAACGCACAGCTTGATCGGGCGGTCTACAGAGGAATGAATGCCAGGCCAGCAGATCGCCACACAAACGTGCTCATAAACGCTCAAAAACTTGCTCTCAGCTCCAGAGAGTATTCACGTAAAGACGCAGGCCTCTTCTTGACTATCAGAAAAGATTTTCATATTCCATAGGCTGGTGGCCAGTCAAATAAAGAGGTTGAGCAGTCAGAGACAGACGAGCATGCAGCCTGTGGGTCTGTGGAGGCATGAGGCAGAGCAACAAGCGGGAAGTCCCACACACAGAGGCAGGTTTACTCCTAGAAAACGGATGCATTGCATTTTCTCTTTGGTTCAATATGTGCCGTACTGAAACATCACAGATCCACAGACTGGGGCAGGGATAATTACAGCAGCTCGTGTGTACGTAAACATGTTAAAAGCAAAATGTCCTAAAGGTGGCTATGATATCGGCTACATTATGTAATATGTAAATAACACCTAAATTTACTTTAGGTCCTCGGAAGACACAAGTACAGCGGAAGGAAAGCCGTGGAGTGAAGGAGAGAGAGCCTTGGCAAGTTGGCAGAGGCTGATCAAAGGGAGAAAGCAGCAGAGGAAAGACAAAAGTAACAGAAGAGTCCGAATCGGTTCAAACAGTTCCAACACTTCAGTTTAAAAAAACTCCAAAAAACAAAACAAGGTGTCGTGAAAATGCTGCGACCTGTCATTTGCAGCGCTCACAGCGACGTGCTAAAGGCAGACGGTCTTGGCATGAACTTGTTATTAGACCACAAGGAGGCTTAAATTACTCGTACGTAAATTACAGTGTGTAACTGGGCCCAAACTGCTGTCATCTTTAGAGATCAAGGCAGGGAGGGACCACTTGGGTCAGGACTGGTGTAAGGTAGCAGAGAAGGAACCTGGCGGGCCGTTAATAGAGAGCTCTACACTCATCGGCGACAGGATCAGCGTCCCAGATAGAGCCGCAGGTGATCCAAACAACAGGACGTAAGTTTAGAAAAAGGCAGATGCATTGCTGTTGTTCACCTGTCATGTTTCATCCTTTACAGCAGGGGTTCTCAATCTTTTCATGGCCAGGGACCCCTTAGCAGCGCTAACATTGTTCCAAGGACCCCTATAGATTCCTCATGCTGATAGTATTTTTAAACAGCCTTTTGTATTGTTAAATACATTAGGAATTGGGTTTGTTTTAAAATAAATATATATAAATACACCTAATAATAGAGATTTGGTGGAGATTAGATCTCAATAAAGCCAACAGTTGTCATACTTCCTAATTTTAGCTGATTTGGCTCTTACTTGATGAAGTGGACACAGAGTTAAATATTTGTGCACTGTGTTATTTAGCTCAACCCGGATGCATCCTCAACAATGCTTCCTCAGGCCCGACAACATGCGTTTCAGGGAGTCTCAACCCGTGGTGCGTGGACCCCTGGGGTCCGGGCATCCCAGTTTGAGGGCCGCTGCTTTACAGAATGCACAAAGAAAATGGTTGCGGACGCGAATGGTCCATTTTCAGCTCAAAAGGCTCTGAGTGGTGACTGGCTGGTCAGACACTAAAATCTTCACCTGCTAGCAGAGAGCTAGACTCTGATGGGTGCTGGTCGCTTTGGCCACTTTGGAGTTTTGGTCAGTTCATTGGGAACGTTAACCATGCTAATTGAAGATTAAGACAGATTAAAGTGTCAACTGCAAATTGTTTTGTCTTTAAAATAATTTAACCCCTATTTAAAACACACCTGCACAACTTGACCTAGCTGCTCATAGTGAGAAGGTGAGAAAGAAATATTTGAAGTGCTGCTTAATTTTTCAGGAGAAAATGTATTTCCCAGGTCTAAGTTGAACTAGAATAGAATAATAATATTTTTTCTTGTCCCAGAGTGGGGAAATTTGGGAGTGACAGTGACAAAAACAAGTAGAAGACATCAGATCACAAGATTATCAATTATGAGAAAGGCTAAATTTAAAGTTAAGCTGTAAAGCAGACCAGAAAGGCAAAATTATGTGCAATTATTAATAGATAGTACGTTATTACTCAGGTAAAATGAAATGTTCAAGTTACAAAAACTTAACCATTTTACCAAGTTTCTATAGAGGAAACCCAGCAGCCTGTTTACAGAACAATGTGATAAAACTGTGCGATGTGCATGATTCTACAAGCAAACACCTCTGAGAAGCTATAGTTTGTGCAAATGTACATTAACATCTGAGAGACGGCGTAAGTGGTTCTTGATCAGATCAGAACCTGTGGAACCATTAGCATGCTGTAAACACTTGAGTCTGTTGTGAGCAGCAGAGATTCTAAAGTCTTACATAAGGTGGAAGGAACAACCTGCAGAAGCGCTCCTTAGAGCATCTAGGATGCAGCAGTGTGTCACTAAGAGCTCTCCAGCTCTGCAGCAGCTCCATGCATGGGGTGGGAGACATTGTCCATCAGTGATGTTATTTTCCTTCAGTCCTTCTGTCTCCCACCACCTGCACTGGGTCCAGGGGGCATCCAAGGACAGAGCTGACCCTCCTAATGATTTTATCCAGCCGCTTTCCGCTCAGCTACAGATAAGCTGCTGCTCCAACAGACCACACCACAGAAGAGGGCTGATGCCACCACACAGTCAAATAAGTGACATCTGAAATCTTTCAGATCTGACTGATGCATCTCATTTCTGTACGTGTGCATATGTAATAATCAGGAGGAACACGGGAGGGCGGAACACACGCAGACGCAATTTGGAGCCATTTTTGCTCTCTTTGCCCCAAGCGTGTTGAATTATTCACATGGCTGCCATACAGGGAACATAAAACCACTCATAAATTAACCAGCATTTGACAAATAAGCTTGATGTTGGTCATGAAAACCAAGCAGTGTTCACACACTGCTGACAAATTGGATACATGCCGTTATGGGCCGGCTTCATAAATTAAGAAAACCCAGGGTAGCTATTTGGAAAGCTGTGTTAAGAACATTTGGTTTGAGTGCATCTGAGGAAATAATAGCTCAATGTGCGAATTCCTGTTGCTGTTGGCAAAGGCTTTCCGTACGCAATTAAGAGCCAGCGGGGCTCTGCAGTAATGGAACAGTCTTTACCGAAACTTCTTCCCCGCACATCTTAACTTCCCAAGCCTTAAAAAGCAGCAGCTAAACTTTGTCAAGACAAGTGTGAGTGTGAAAGAACAGCACGCTTTCAGAGCGTTCATGTCAGGACCGGCACAGTCACACATTATAGCCTAGTCTTCTCTCCAAGGGTTCAGTGCCTGGCTGGTCTTCCCACAACGAGCACTTGTATTCATGCTGCGGCCATTCATTCAGTCCCGCTGCTTTCTCCAAGAAAACACAGCCCGCTGTGAGTCAGGAGGCCGGCGCGTCTGCACAGCGAGCGCAGCAGTTTCATGTATAGCAGCCGCACTTTGCTGCGCTGCCAAAGTTGGTGTCTGATAGCCAGCATCTGCTGGGTGGGCTCATTCCAGCGCAGCGCGGCCGGGGCCAGCGTCAACCCGGGAGCAACCCTACACCTCTGCAGGGTGGGCAGGGGGGGCGAAACGACACGGCATCACTACTGGCGATGCACATCAACCTCAGCCCGTGACCTTTGCAGAGACCCTTACAAGCTCGCGGGTTTTAAGCTCCATCTGGGATCCGCAGAGCAGCAGGCGGCTCGGCTGTCCACCGAGAGATTAGCAACGACGCGGAGGAAAGACGGCCATTATGAATGGACAGTTCCAGGGGATGGAAAAAAATACAGAGATGAATGGATCGCAAACACACACAAATGAATACGCTGACAAACAGAAAAGCTGAACCAAGCAAACATTTAGCAAACTTAGGCATAGTTTGCAGTTAATTATGGCGCAGAATATTACTGTTATGCCATCTTTTCTTTATGGAGTAAAAGCAAGCATGACACGATGAGATTAGCCGGTTAATTACTTGGGCTGTTTAGAGTAGAGCCTGCAGTCGCCTGCACAACAGACATGTTGGTTTCTGCTGGCGAACCAGCAGCCTTGAAACAGAGTTACCCTACTAACAGCGATGAGTGGAGCTTTTTTAGTTTCGCTGTGACCGGCCATGCTTTTCACAACCGGAGGAAGTCCAGCCAGCTTCCTTTTTATGTGATGTGTGTTAGTGAGGGAACAGGTGTAGCAGCCTTCTTTCAGTCAGCTGACCTGCAGCGCGCCACGGGGAATAAGAGAGCGGCACCGCAGAGCTCCCTTATGCTCCAAACGGCAGGAAAAAAGAAAAAAAAAAGACAGTCCACCGTAAAAACCCAGATAAACCTTGACTGCAGTAAGCGAACAGTGCCGGTGTTCTGTCAGAGCAGCATACGTTGTCAGATTGGCATACGTTGTTGCTCCAATACGCATGCGCAAGGGTGATTTTTTCCCACACTTATAGACACACACAGTATAGCAAAAACGCTATACGTATTTGTTTAAACTTTTTTTTGAAGAGAAAATCAGTTTTGACTGCACTGCTATTTCTTGAAAGTAGAAACTGCCAGACACAAGTGAGGTTTCAGGGATGTTGACAGACGGAGCCTTAATAAGTAACTAAATTTTGCTATATTAATTTCATGTTAGTTGCTTTTAGTAGTAAAAACATGTTGGAATTTGGTTTGATTTTCTTTTTGTGTTTAAAATCGTAAAAAAAAATTGACTGTGGATTATATTGTAACTGTGAAAGAATGTGGGTTAGATAAAAATCAAGCGTATGCCCATCTGACAACGTATGCTGTTCTGACAGAACACCGGCACCAGACTTACATCCCATATTCTAGACTCCATGGAAGCGTCGACCCCAACGACATCCGCCAATGACAGTCACCCAAAATAACATTCTAGGCCTCAGTCGGCTGAATGTATGAAGGGTTTGATTGTTTTGTGGGTCTCATTCAGGACTTGGTAGCCAGCGTACGCTACTGTAACTGCCTCCTTGTATTCATGTTTCGTGTGACGCCATGTTTAGCCAGGGCTCGTTGTAAAGCTGAACTCTCAGAAGCATCCCTCACAGACTGGTGCTGAGAAAGCTCTCAAAGAACTGATGAAGAAACAGCACGGTCGCTGAAAGCCGTGGATTCGTCTCAGTATTAAACATTACATTTTCATTAGGGGGGCTCCGATGCAACAATTCTGCTTTAAATGGGATGTTTTAAGGGGAACATGCGGGAATGAAAGCTGGCGGAGGGGTAATGTGTCGACGCCTTTCTTCAGACAAAGGTTGTTTCACATGATTCTTAGTGAGCTGATAGCAATCCAAACTAATACTGGGATTAAGCGTCTTATGGCACTGAATCCCACCCACCCTTAAGCCCCGGGAAAATAGCCTTCCTGCTGACAAGCAGTTCTGGAAGCCAGCTCTCAGCTTTATTCCCCTGCCATGAATGCTGCTCAGATGTTTCTAATGAACGCCACCCCGGGCTCAGCAATGACAGGAGGCATTCAGCTCCATCAGCAGGTTGCTGGGTTGGATGTAATCCCTGCAGCGGGAGCCTCATCACTTCCCACACGTCCTTTTTCACAGTGCGACAGGGGTCCGAGCCAGGAGCCAAACCCGGGGAATGACAGCTATGCAGGACACAAGCTCTGAGACACCTCTGAAGACGACGGGCAGGAGGTTACAACCCCTCCCCGACTCCTGCCAGACCCGACTTATTCCACAACTGTGTGCGCCGCTAAAGAAAAACAACATCCCACAGACCGGACCCAGAGAGCTGATTCCCAAACAGTGAAGGTCTGCGGCTCGACACCCCCGGTCACCGGAGAACTCGTTCATTAGGTGGAAGGCAGAATGAAATCATCACAGCCCTGCCTGGACGCTAGAGATGTTTACCTCACCAACAAAGCCCAGTAATGAACTTGACTTAAATGCTTACAATCAAAGTCTCCTGGGAGACTCTCACTGCCCTGCTGGAATGCAGACCGGAGGCCTCCCACCTTCCTCTGGTCAGGTTCCAGAGGAGGAACCGGGTCACTCCCGGTGAGGGAGCACGGCAGCAGAGCAGCCGTTTAACCATCACGGTTTTCACATTCTTCTCCTCAGTGGCCTCCAAATGCACACGAGAGAGAGTGAAAATCATCCCGCTGTGTTTACAACCAACCACCAAAGTCCCAAAGCACCTACCAATTACCTCACCTTAATAAGCTCTTTACTGTGTGATTAGATATGTTGGAACACCATAGCGGACAAGAAGGCATCAGGATATACACAACAGCCTTTTCCTGTGTGTGTGTGTGTCCACAGCTCATCTGAGTGGCATTCTTCCTCAGCCATGTAGATGGTTGACTGACAGGAGGCGTCAGATGTTTCAGCTTTTTACTATGTACAGCCACATCAACACGGTGCCGTTCACAGACGTGCCTGCTGGTTATCGGCTGAGCGCGCTGCTCCAGAAAGGCGTTCCCATCCCTTCAACTTTCCCACATGTCGTTCCCTTACGACCACAGAGCTCAGCGGATCCCGTGAGACGGTGTGAGGCGTGCATCATTCTCAAACCAACAAAAACAGGAAAACATTGCCGCACATTTATAGACGGCCCCCCCTCTACTCAGATTGCCCCGAAATGAGATCCGGAGCAAACTATCGGCTACAAAAAAATCGGCTCTTCGTTAAATAAACAACGCTAATCTTGGTACAAACCCACGCTGTTTTGCTTCAGGACTCAAACGTTTGCTAGAGAACGTTGGAGAACCTCATGAAGACCAAGGAACACCGCAGGGAGGACATTTTGGAGAACTTTTTACGTAGACACGGCAACCAACGTGATGACACCTCCCAGCCAAACCTGGAGGCTCGTCAGCAACGGACCAATCGGCGAGCGCAATTTGTCCCAAAGTGAAACGCCGCCTGCAGGAGCTGCAGGCCCTTCACCTGCGACGACATTGCTGGGAATTTACATGACGAGCGCATTGCTCCCAGAGGGATTTCATTAAAGAAGAAACATTGGAAGAAATGGTTAACGTTGTCAGTGGGGAAAGTATAATTCACACACGCTATCCCGGACGTTTAGAGGGGGAGATACAGTTTATTCCTTCCCCAAACCTAAAAGGAGTCTAGAAAAGACGGACAAAGGCATACGGCCGACTTCAAGAACAGCTGAACACGGCAGTGATCGACGGGAACTACCGCATGTTTGTCTGTACGTAGGTAACTCCATTTTTGTTCACGATTACACTGCATGCTTAGTGGTTAAATGAAAAGATGATGCTTTTCGCTGGTTATGCGGTGTTTTATGTGGATATGCGTATGTCGCAACCTGTGGATGCATAAGCTGAATCCTATCTGCTACGATCGGTTAACAGGATAAAGCGTTTGATAGGTGGTGTAACGCAATATTTGCACTTCTGAAACAGTGACAGCATGAAAACATCCGCTGCAGTCGGCAGTAAAGATTTGAAGTTACTAATATATATATATTTTAAGTTGTGCTGTCAATTATACATTCCACACAATCTGGCCTTCGTGGAAGAATGGCAGAAAGAAAGCCATTTCTTGATCAGAACTCCCCATTGCCACAAGTCATGTAGGG
Organism: Fundulus heteroclitus; assembly: GCF_011125445.2. Lineage (NCBI taxonomy): Eukaryota > Metazoa > Chordata > Actinopteri > Cyprinodontiformes > Fundulidae > Fundulus > Fundulus heteroclitus. The sequence goes on along the minus strand of NC_046381.1, from coordinate 29,844,332 downwards.
GACGCAGCAAACAAGATGGCGCTCGGGTCAGATGAGTGTAAAGTCCATTGTGAAAAACAGTAGACTTCCCACTTTGCAGTGACAGCACCACGCTTTGGGGATGCTCTTCTTCTGCAGAGCCAGGAAAGATGGTCGGATGGGAGGACGGATGGAGCTAAGTCAGTAGAACAACGGCGCTGAACATCTCCAGTGACATGGTTCACATCAGAGCAGATTCCTGTTTAAAGGATCCAGTCCAGGCCTGGTCCTAAATCCAACTGAGAATCAGTGGAAAGATTAGAAAACTGATCCATTCACACGTGGACTCCTTTTTCTGGAAACAAAGCCTCAAACCGTTGCACAAAAGCACCTTATTACCTCATTATTTGTTATCTGTGACTCATTAAGGACAACTAGTTCATACAAACTTCTGAATCTTCATCTTTTTATTTTATTTATCTTTTAAACGCTATAATGAGAGAGAAAAAAAAACACTGTAACCCTTGTGCATTGGCTGTTAGTTTGTGTGTATTTCATGTGTACTCTTAGTGGCCAAAAAGACCTATCACCATGGTGACGATAAAGAATCTTTGAACCTCTCGGAGTCTGAACACGAGCCATATTGCAATAAGCGGGCTACACCTAAGTGCCTGGATGTCTAAAGCCAGTATGTCGCACTCGGGGCAACGGCGACAGATGCGGAAGTGGACGCTCTCCTGGACACTCACGTGTGCCAGAAAACAGGCAAAACAAAGCAGCTTGTTTCCCCAGAGGTGGCTGCGCGGAGGTGTGGTGGGACTTGGCCGGCTGCTGAGTCTCCCGTGGGTGGCAGGCCAGGCGGGGGGCTTGGCTCCGTGTCACCACGCTGCAGGGCTACCAGGGGGCTCGGATCTCCCTCTCTGGGCACACAGCAGGGCCCCCGTCCACTTCCTGGACTGGAGGGACCGCGCGCTCAGGGTGTGGAGGTGGAAGTACTGAGGGAAACGCTGATGTTGTGTTTTCTCTGTGCTAATATGCCGTTCGGGTTACTTTAAGTGTGGGTTCATTACTTAAAGTAGCCATTGAGACTAAAAAAAAATGTGTCTTTATTTATTGCCCAAAGTTGAATGTTATGCGCAGCGGGAGTTTTGCGTTTGCTCACCTCCTCGTTTATTTTAACCTCGAGAATAACGCAAACAGTCCAAATCACAACGTCGTCACTGAGCCACTGTCAATGTTTCACATTCAGGAACTTTGGCATTGACTCGTTTTATTTCTAAA